>NC_084745.1:15542244-15597244 GCF_033978785.1 Entelurus aequoreus | reverse complement strand
CACAGATTATGTTTTACAGATCATCTTCATGCCGCTTTCTGACAGTCGCCTCCAGATGCGCCCTTTTGTGGGCGGTCTTATTTACGTGGCTCACCTTCGACAGCGTCTTCTCCCCGCCATCTTTGTTGTAGCGGTGTAGCGTGCAAGGCCGGGAGTGGAAGAAGTTTTAAAAGATGCAGCTAACTGTTTTAATGACATTCAGACATTACTTCAATCAATAACGGAGCAGCATCTCCTCATCCGTGGCTCCTAGTGCAACAACAACACCGGAAAAGTGTCCCGTGACAAACCGTCCGACCGGAACTCTCTAATAACTAAAGTTCCTTGGGTGAATAAAGTAAACTCACTACACCGGTATGTTTTAGTGCTTTCATGGCGAGTTTATTGACAGATATAATAATAATAATAATAATGGATTAGATTTATATAGCGCGTTTCTAGACACTCAAAGCGCTTCACAGAGAAGTGAGAACCCATCATTCATTCACACCTGGTGGTGGTAAGCTACTTTCGTAGCCACAGCTGCCCTGGGGTAGACTGACGGAAGCGTGGCTGCCAATTTGCGCCTACGGCCCCTCCGACCACCACCTATCATTCATCCTTCATTCACCGGTGTGAGCGACACCGGGGGCAAGGGTGAAGTGTCCTGCCCAAGGACACAACAGCAGCAATTTTGGATGGTAAGAACTTTACACTACTAAGTAAGAACTTTATACTACTTTATATTAGAAATGGCAACAGCAGAGGATGAATGTCCCATAACAAGAAGGTAGAGAAAAAGAAGAAGCTTATCGACTACGGTGTCGGCACGGTCTACAAAGGCAGACGCACGAAAATGTTCAGGACTTATGCAGATCCCAAATATAGATCAGCAGGTACCAGAAAAGTTGCTTTTGCATAATATTGAGGAACAAAACGCCAGATAATGTCTTACCTAATACACAGACCATAATAATACTGGTATGTTGAAGCACAGTACAATCCATCAAGCGGTGTGGCTTCATAGCTTACCAAAGTCGTACTAAAACATTTTGTGTAATGTTCTATATTTTCAATGGAACATATAACATTTTGATGATGTTTACTTGAGTCATATTGCAGTCTACACATATCTCGTATGTGTGACTGCCATGTACTGGTCACACTTCTCAATTCACCATGAACCAAATAAAATAGCTTCGAGGTCGGTATGCACAACCAACATTATGCTGTACATTAGGCACAACGGGTTATAAGGTGCACTGTCGAGTTTTGAGAAAAGGAAAGGATTTAAAGTTTGCCTTATAGTCCGAAAAATATGGTACTTACATTATGTATATAAAACCTTGATGGAAGTTCTTGGACGTTTTTTGAGCGCCTTATAGGCAGAATAAAGTGACTCACTCTGACTCCATTGTTAGCTATTTTTTTCTAATATTTATTTACCATTTAGAATACACTAAAAAAACGTGTTCTTGTCTTACATAAGGATTGTGAATGATAGAAAAAAAAAAAAATGCAGTTACCCTTTAAGGGATCATATAATAGATAGAGTAGTCAATGTACAACTTTGTATAGCCGTATAGATTGTTTCCTTGTACACTTCTGAGAAAACAAATGTGCGTTGACAAAAAAAAAAAAAAAAAACTTTAGAAAATAGTTTTTCTTTTTTTTGTTGAGTCTTTCCTTGACTCTTGCACCGTCGGAACACAATAACAATATCTTACTCTTCTTGCATTCCTTCCTGGTGTTTATTTTTCAAGAGGACACTGCAGAGCCTTTAAAACCTCCGAGCGCCGCTAATGAGAATTGAGTGAGATTTTTGTTCTGACTTTTGTTGCCCCTGTACCAAAAGAAAGACAAATCATCCAACAGAAGCATCTTTTTGTTGCCTCAAATCAAAGCTCGGCAATTCTTTTGGGGCATTTCGGGCTGCCAGCAGTTTAGTTTAAGAGCCTCGTTGCCCCCGGGTGCTCCCCTGAAACGTGCGCTTGCAGGTTTGCAAGTTTTTAATAAAACACAATGTTTGTTGCGGTGGGGAACAGATTGTAGCGGGGGCGCCCGCGGGGAAGACTAACAATGTTTCAAGCTGTTCTTCATTTAGCATACGCACTTTTTCGGGGGGTTTCGCCGCTTTTTGCAGCCATTGCCGTAATGCATGGAGTCGTTAGTCCGGAAGTGAAGCGCACACAGACTTTAATAGTCACATGAAACCACGTCACTTAATACCCAGACTTGGTGGAAGCTGTTGTTGCCTGCGGCTGCAAATGGACTGTTGCAACCACCGAGTTATAATTGTCCTCCCGTTTTACAATCAAACCAAGACAAGTGCAACATCTGTTGAGTCTTACGCAATTTGGTGGAAAATGGCTGCAATTCAGGCTCGTAAACGTCTCGCTGTTGACTTCAAGTTTGCCGTCATGGCTCAGGGCAGCATGTGCGGTGCAAACTGTTAGTTCTTGTATTGGGAAGTGACACTAATTAGAAAGTAAGTCCCGTCATTACAGGAGTCGATGCCGATACCTGTGCATTTCCACGATTCTCAATATGTATTCGATATCACGATAAAAAAAAAAAAATAAAAAAAATGAACCCATGTATTTTTAAATTTGTTACTTTATTGAAAACTGTCAAGTTTTTAAGATCACTGTGCTTTAAAATATGTTTGCATGTGATTTACAAAGCAGTATTGTCTGTTTAAAGCAGGGGTGTCAAACGTACGGCCCGCGGGCCGGATCAGGCCCACGAACAGGTTTTATGCGGCCCGCGGGATGAGTTTGCGAAATTTTGGAATGAAAGAAACTGCTCTTCTAAATGTGTCCACTAGATGTCGCAATAGCAATTCTTTGTATAATTTTAGATGATGCTACATATGTAAAAAAAACACAAAAAAAAACACCTGATCTTAGTGCACCAGTTGAGAAAAATGAGCAAACTACATAAATAACATCCTGTAATTTGATTTTGATATTTTTGTATCTTAATAGATTGAAAATTACACCTATGAGTTGACTGATGAACATTATCCCATCATTTATTCAGAAAGTATAAGTAACGACAAATAAAGATAGAATACTATTAACTGCAACATGTATGTGTAAAAAAACCCATCAACATTATGATTTGTTCATTTTCAGAATGTGCTTGTTCTATTTTTAAACAAAAAAAACAATCTGAAGTTGTCTTTATTTTTAAGTTATCGTGCCGTGATTTTACCAGTCCGGCCCACCTGGGAGTAGATTTTTCTCCATGCGGCCCCCGATCTAAAATGAGTTTGACACCCCTGGTTTAAAGTAAGGGTGTCCAAAGTACGGCCCGCATTTGGCCCACCGATGTCTTCATTTTTGTAACCACGTGGTCGCGTGATGTTCTCCCAGGATGCAGACGGAAACAGGTGAGACAATGATTTATTCGCATAAATCCTACAGGATACAAAACAAAAACAACTAGCGTGACGATCGCACTGGAAGCAAAACTAAGGAAATAGCTAGCGCGAAAGCTTAGAAAAAAAAAAACAGACAAACCAAAGGCAAAGCTTAGCTCAGGAATCATAGAAATAGACGTAACTTGTTGCATAGAAGGAAATAAGACAGCCAGACAGTGTGTGGAGAAAGACAGGAATAAGTAGCTCTCTGATTAGCGCCCGAGAGCAGGTGAGTGTGCCGAACACTAATCAGAGGCAGGTGAAACTAATTTGCACCCATGGCAACTAAAATAAACCCAGGGGTGCACAAAACAGGAACTGAGGGAGTCAAAAAACTAAACAAACATGATCCGGGCAATGGATCGTGACAATTTTGGCCCCACAGGAAAGTTCCATTAATTTTAATGCTGCTATTTTGTGGACAACATAAGTAATTCAGGTCCATGACCTTTAATGATGCTCTGAACAAAGTTGTGCACAGCATTTACCTAAATGACCCAATGCAAACAACCTTCCCTAGTCATGGTGGGGAAAAAATAATTCAACCAACACGAAAAGTCAACAGACATGGTCACACATTACACAAACTGCTCGTTGAACTTTGTGGACATCATAAAAAAAACGTCTAGCACCATAAAAAAACACCTAAATCCAATACAAAGCATGATGGAAAAAATTCTAAACATTCCCCACACTTGGCACATTTTAGCTGCTTGATAGTTCTGATTGATTACAAAACTTTAAGGAGGTTGTCACGGAAGTAAAGAAGGTAGAAGTCAAATTTTCACATACTCTTAATATCCAATTATATTAATTATTAATTATATATCCATTATTTTTTATATGTACACATATAAGTATAGGCTATATACAGTATATACTGTATATACAGTACAGGCCAAAAGTTTGGTATGCTCTTTATTGTCATTGCCCAAGTACAACAAAATACAATTTTCACCGAAAACCCGTTCAAAATTAGACAAGCATTGTACAGGAACAGAACCGGAACAGTGACGGGTCGCCACTTACGGCGCATTGTAAAAGGTGGGAAAAAAAGTAGACCCTAGGGGAGGATGAGTAAAAAAAAAAGTTGATCTCAGACTGGGCTTTAATGGGGTAGGGGCCACAGACTGGGGCCGGGAAAAAAACTTGATAGCCGATAAGCCCATTTACACGTGTTGACACGGAAACCACAAGACTTGCAACAGGAGGGGAGTGGGCAGGCATATGGCCCGAAGCTGCCAGCCACTAGGGGTGCTGCTTCGTTGTCCGTCATACCACGTGGGGGGAAGCAGTGGCAAAGGTGTGGGTTGGGCGTGGGGGTATGTGTGTATATGTTGCCATGGTGTGTGTGTTAATCCTGTAGGCCTGGAGTCACTCTGCATGTGGTGGCAAAGGAACAGAGTTGAACTTTCCAGGTGTTATTGACAGGGAAAGAGTTTGTTTTGTCTCCTCAGATGTCCTGCTGTTATGATTCCGAATAGGTAGATATCTTCAACGTCCGCGGTCGCCAGACACTCTTCTTCTCCCAAGAGTCCTTCGTGTGTCCAGCAACAACCGTTCCAACAGGACAGACAGGTTCTCCTGAACCCAAGATCTTGTCAATGTTGTTGAGAGGTCCGTTGATCAATTGTGTTGTTTCGATTTGGACAGCCGTGCAAAAAGAGGCAACAAAAAAGTTAAACAAGACAGAACGAGACAAAGAGGCAGGCAGAGCAGACACAGAGAGGGGAGGGAGTGCGACCGCCTTTGCCAAGAGCCAAGAAAGAAGAGGCTTTACCTTCCTGGTGTAAAGCAGTGGTGGTCAAAGTGTTGAACAGGAGTCTCGTAGCTGTGTTTTTTTAAGCACTTATAGAAGTAGTTGCAATGTAAACTCCCTGGGCTTGTGGTGGCGAAGCTGCACAGTCACTCGTGCAGTGAATACATCCATGACCACTTGTATTTGATTACCGAATAGATGCGTAACGCAACATGCACCTCCATTTCTTTTTTAATATGTACCGTATTTTTTCGGAGTATAAGGCGCACTTAAAGGCCTACTGAAATGAAATTGTCTTATTTAAACGGGGATAGCAGGTCCATTCTATGTGTCATACTTGATCATTTCGCAATATTGCCATATTTTTGCTGAAAGGATTTAGTAGAGAACATCGACGATAAAGTTCGCAACATTTGGTCGCTGATAAAAAAGCCTTGCCTGTACCGGAAGTAGCGTGACGTCACAGGTTGTGGAGCTCCTCACATCTGCACATTGTTTACAATCATGGCCAGCAGCAGCGAGAGCGATGCGGACCGAGAAAGCGACGATTACCCCATTAATTTGAGCGAGGATGAAAGATTTGTGGATGAGGAAAGTGAGAGTGAAGGATTGGAGGGCAGTGGAAGCGATTCAGATAGGGAAGAGGCTGTGAGAGGCGGGTGTGACCTGATATTCAGCTGGGAATGACTAAAACAGTAAATAAACACAAGACATATATATACTCTATTAGCCACAACACAACCAGGCTTATATTTAATATGCCACAAATTAATCCGCATAACAAACACCTCCCCCCTCCCATCCATATAACCCACCAATACAACTCAAACACCCGCACAACACACTTAATCCTACAGCCCAAAGTACCGTTCACCTCCGTAAAGTTCATACAGCACATATATTTCCCCAAAGTTACGTACGTGACATGCACATAGCGGCACGCACGTACGGGCAAGCGATCAAATGTTTGGAAGCCAAAGCTGCATACTCACTGTAGCGCGTCTGCTATCCAACTCAAAGTCCTCCTGGTTGTGTTGCTGCAGCCAGCCGCTAATACACCGATCCCACCTACAGCTTTCTTCTTTGCTGTCTTCATTGTTCATTAAACAAATTGCAAAAGATTCACGAACACAGATGTCCAGAATACTGTGGAATTTTGCGATGAAAACGGACGACTTAATAGCTGGCCACAATGGTGTCCCAATATGTCTGCACAATCCGTGACGTCACGCGCAAACGTCATCACACCGAGACGTTTTCAGCAGAATATTTTGCGGGAAATTTAAAATTGCACTTTTCTAATCTAACCCGGCCGTATTGGCATGTGTTGCAATGTTAAGATTTCATCATTGATATATAAACTATCAGACTGCGTGGTCGGTAGTAGTGGGTTTCAGTAGGCCTTTAAAATCTTTTCATTTTCTCAAAACTTGACAGTGCGCGTTATAACCCGGTGCGCCTAATGTACGGAATAATTTTCGTTGTGCTTACCGACCTCAAAGCTGTTTTATTTGGTGCATGGTGAAATAAGTGTGACCAGTAGATGGCAGCCGCACATAAGAGATACGTGTAGACTGCAATATGACTCACGTAAACAACACCAAAATGTTCTATGTTCCATTGAGAATATAGAACATTACACACGGCGCTCAAAAACTTATCAAAATATTTTAGTACGACTTTGGTAAGCTATGATGGATTGTACTGTGCCTCAACATATGAGTATTACTATGGTTTGTGTATAAGGTAAGACATACAGTATGGCGAGTTCTTTTCGCAATATTATGCAAAAGCAAATTTTCTTACCTTCTGGTACCCGCTGATCTGTATTTGGGATCTGCATAAGTCCTGAAAATTTGCGCGTGTCCGCCTTTGTAGCCATTTCTAATATAAAGTAGTGTAAAGTTCTTACTTATATCTGTCAGTAAACTCGCCATGAAAGCGCTAAAACGTACCGGTGTAGTGAGTTTACATTATTCACCCAAGGAACTTGAGTTATTAGAGAGTTCCTAGCCATAGTTCCTACCATGAATTGATTAACGTGGACCCCGACTTAAACAAGTTGAAAAACGTGTTCGGGTGTTACCATTTAGTGGTCAATTGTACGGAATATGTACTGTACTGTACAATCTACTAATACAAGTTTCAATCAATCAATCAATCAAAAATAGACCTGACTAGACCCGCTCATTGGCAGTGCGCTTTTTAATCCGGTGCGCCCTATTGTCCGGAAAATACGGTGCCTCTCCTTGCTAATTATAGCAACAACATTGGTAAAGTGCATCACACATAATTTCTGCTACGTCTTATTCTCTGTATTAGGTGTGTTGTGAAGCGGAGTTAGGCCACGCCCCCAGTTATGCTGCACACTTCCCTTATCATTTGTTTGTGAGCGAGGTTGAGCCGGAAGCGCCAAGTCCACATTGATCACAGACTTCCACGAATAAGTAAATATATGGAAAATATTTTTTTTCTTGAAAAATCATTATTATGTACTGACAATATTAAAAAAGAGCAGGTATCAATGTATGTTTTGCTTGTTGGTATCGATACTTAGACAACGCCATTACAAAGTAATTATTTGCCATTCTTCATCAGAACAGTATGCCATAATCACGCTCCAGTTCGTGTATTGGTTTTAGAGCTAAGCTTTTGTTAATTTTTCAAACGAAATGTAAAAAAAAAAATTTAAAAAAAATAGTGAGCTCTCTGTATTACTCAGTCTGTACTGTATCGAATGTTCCGTACATCTGATTAGGAATACATGGAGCGTTATACCCACACCATCACTCATAAACAAATTACCTGAGGTGTGCTCGGAGTTGCTTTTAATATTAGAAAGGACAAGAAAAAGGCGAAGCAAACCTGCAAATTGGCTCACAGGAACACAAATGGAAAAAGACTAAAAGAAACGGCACGTCGCCATATTAATTATAGAGCTAAAATAGACTGGCTCGAATAAAAAATCCATTAATTGAAACAATGGAAATCAAGTGTATCAAATGATTCATTAATTGGCAAACAGACGAGACTCACTATAAGAGAATAATAATTATGTTTTTTTTTGTTTTTTTTGTAGCGGCAGTAAATTAACCGAACTGTGTGTAAGTGGAATTGAAAAGATGGAGAGGCCGATAAGTGTATGTAAATCCGACAAAAGCAAACATGATTCACCGAGAGGCAGAGCCGGCGTGCACGCCGCAGCTGCACATTCATCCACAGTAATGGCGCCAGCCTGTTTATTTTTCATGATTCACACCTTGTAACTCAGCCGCCAGTTGACTTGGCGCGCATAAGAAAAGCGAGAACAGGCGGTGGGAATTCAAAGGAGTGAATATACACTACCTACATTCAATATGCGCTCTTTGCTCACGCTTGATTTATTGCTGTTGACTGCGTGTGTTGGTTGGCGTCACAGCAGGATGGATGCCTTTTGTTGTTGGTGCAGTGGAGTTGTTTGCGGTGTACTCGCCGTCTTCCACCTTCAACGTACTCGAGGAGCTTTGACATGTCTGGCGCCTCCTGTTGACGTAGCATCGGGAGTGACTGGGGGTTCAATATTCAGTTCCTTCATTGTATGCCATGTCGGGGTGGCGCCAATCCTCGCAATTTGGTCCAAAGCTCGAAACTTCCCCGCACATTTTGGCCAATCGGCGTCATTTTTCCCCAATGTAATTTGTCAACTGTCTAATCAAAATGTTTGTAATACTCGTTACACTATATTAACTAGAGATGTCCGATAATATCGGCCTGCCGATATTATCGGCCGATAAATACGTTAAAATGTAATATTGGAAATAATCGGTATCGTTTTTTTTATTATCGGTATCTTTTTTTAATTTTTTTTATTTTTTTAATTTTTTTAATTAAATCAACATAAAAAACACAAGATACACTTACAATTGGTGCACCAACCCAAAAAACCTCCCTCCCCCATTTACACTCATTCACACTCATTCACACAAAAGGGTTGTTTCTTTCTGTTATTAAAATTCTGGTTCCTACATTATATATCAATATATATCAATACAGTCTGCAAGGGATACAGTCCGTAAGCGCACATGATTGTGCGTGCTGCTGGTCCACTAATAGTACTAACCTTTAACAGTTAATTTTACTCATTTTCATTAATTACTAGTTTTTATGTAACTGTTTTTATATTGTTTGACTTTCTTTTTTATTCAAGAAAATGTTTTTAATTTATTTATCTTATTTTATTATATTTTATTTTTTTAAAAGTACCTTATCTTCACCATACCTGGTTGTCCAAATTAGGCATAATAATGTGTTAATTCCACGGCCGTATATATCGGTATCGGTTGATATCGGTATCTGTAATTAAAGAGTTGGACAATATCGGAATATCGGATATCGGCAAAAAGCCACTATCGGACATCCCTAATATTAACTATTTATTGTTCAAACCACAATGGTCGTCGTCTCGCATACTGTAGCTCAGACCTATTTCCTCTTCCTGTCTGCAGCGCTAAGACTTCTGGGTAATGTAGAAATCCCAAAAACCAGGGAAGTTGGCACGTTGTGTAAATTGTAAATAAAAACAGAATACAATGATTTGAAAATCTTTTTCAACCTATATTCAATTGAATAGACTGCAAAGACAAGATACTTAACGTTCAAACTGGTAAACGTTGTTGCTTTTTGCAAATATTAGCTCATTTGGAATTTGTTGCCTGCAACATGTTTAAAAAAAGCCGGCACAAGTGACAAAAAAAACTGAGAATGTTGAGGAATGCTCATCAAACACTTATTTGGAACATCCCACAGGTGAACAGGCTAATTGGGAACTGGTGGGTGCCATGATTGGACGGCGTGGCGAAGTTGGTAGAGTGGCCGTGCCAGCAATCGGAGGGTTGCTGGGGTTCAATCCCCACCTTCTACCATCCTAGTCACGTCCGTTGTGTCCTTGGGCAAGACACTTCACCCTTGCTCCTGATGAGTGCTGGTTAGCGCCTTGCATGGCAGCTCCCGCCATCAGTGTGTGAATGTGTGTGTGAATGGGTGAATGTGGAAATAGTGTCAAAGCACTTTGAGTACCTTGAAGGTAGAAAAGCGCTATACAAGTATAACCCATTTATCATGTATTTATTTATTTATAAAAGCAGCGTCCATGAAATGCTCGGTCATTCACAAACAAGGATGGGGCGAGGGTCACCACTTTGTGAACAAATGTGTTCGCAAATTTAAGAACAACATTTCTCAACGAGCTATTACAAGGAATTTTGGTTATTTCACCATCTAAGGCCAGTAATATAATCAAAAGGTTCAGGGAATCTGGAGAAAGGCTGAAAACCAACATTGACCTGAGATCCCTCAGGCGGTACTGCATTAAAACGCGACATTAGTGTTTAAAGGATATCACCCCATGGGCTCAAGAACACTTCAGAAAACCACTGTCAGTAACTACAGTTGGTCGCTACATCTGTAAGTGCAAGTTAAAACTACTATGCAGAGCGAAAGCCATTTATCAACAACACCCAGAAACGTCGCCGGCTTCGCTGGGCCCGAGCTCATCTAAGATGGACTGATGCAAAGTGGAAAAGTGTTCTGTGGTCTGACGAGTCCACATTTCAAATTGTTTTTGGAAATTGTGGACGTCGTGTCCTCTGGACCAAAGAGGAAAAGAACCATCCGGACTGTAATAGGCGCAAAGTTCAAAAGCCAGCATCTCTGCTGGTATGGGGGTGTATTAGTGCCCAAGGAATGGGTAACTTACACATCTGTGAAGGCACCATTAACGCTGAAAGGTACTCACTGGTTTTGGGTTTTGTAGTAAATAAGCATGTGTGCATCTTAGTTTACATGTATTTATATATTTATTTATTCAAATTAAAAGAGGCCCTATTATGCAAAACAGGGTTTTCTTACCTATAGGTACCTGCTATATATGTCCCAAAAATGAGTAAAACATCAGTACAGTATTTTTTTATCCCGGTTTCTGTTGAAATACTGTGATCTTTTAGGGTGGTTGCAAGGACCACTTAAAGCGTTGATAACAAAACCATAAAAATGACAACACTATTTAAAATTCTCTAACCTTTTGCAGCAAATTTCTGAAAAAGCCACCACGAATGCAGGCATTTTAGACTGCAACAATCCCAACAAAAGTGTAACGATCGGGTCACATGGTGATGCGGAGGTCGTTCTCCCAAGATGCAGACAGAACCCTCCGGATGAAGCGTGCAGGTAGGAAATGATTTATTGGTATTAGGGATGCCCGATAATATCGGACTGCCGATAATATCGGACTGCCGATTTTATCGGCCGATAAATGCTTTAAAATGTAATTTCAGAAATTATCGGTATCTGTTTCAAAAAGTAACATTTATGACTTTTTAAAACGCCGCTTTGTACACAGACGTAGGGAGAAGTACAGAGCCCCAATAAACCTTAAAGGCACTGCCTTTGCGTGCCGGCCCAGTCACATAATATCTACGGCTTTTCACACACGTAAGTGTATGCAAGGCATACTTGGTCAACAGCCATACAGGTCACACTGAGGGTGACCGTATAAACAACTTTAACACTGTTACTGTGGAGTTAAAAACTCAGAAGTGTCAGTAATCCATGCCCTACATGGTCAAAATCATTGCAAACTACAATTCCCAGAATGCCAAGGTAAAATGGCCACCAAAATTACTGATTGAAGGCACCTGAAAAGGAAGGAGCTTCAGTCACTCATTCCCCGAACAAACGACATGGAAGGAAGAACAGCCAGCAGCCACAACCGCAAGATCCACTCAAGTTTCTCCAAACACACCAATGGTCGGTGAATATGCTTCATTTGATGACGATCGAAATGCTTTGTTTGATATGCTTAACTTGAACCTGCAAGCTTGTTAATTTGCTTACTGAACTATCCTAATTTGTTTGTTCAAACAGCTGGGTTCAAGTTGAATTACTGCATTACATTTTGAGCATTGATTGCATACAGTGTTTGACCAGTTTAAAGCTCACGTAAAAGTTTAAAGCTTAAGTTAAAATGTTAAAATGGTTTAAGCTTAAGTTAAAATAGCAAATGGTTAAAGGCCTACTGAAACCCACTACTACCGACCACGCAGTCTGATAGTTTATATATCAATGATGAAATCTTAACATTGCAACACATGCCAATACGGCCGGGTTAACTTATAAAGTGCAATTTTAAATTTCCCGGGAAACTTCCGCTTGAAAACGTCTCTGTGTGATGACGTTTGCGCGTGACGTCACGACGGCAACGGAAGTATTCGGACCCAATGTGTCACCATACAATCTGCTCTGTTTTCATCGAAAAATTCCACAGTATTCTGGACATCTGTGTTGGTGAATCTTTTGCAATTTGTTTAATGAACAATGGAGACTGCAAAAAAGAAAGTTGTTGGTGGGATCGGTGTATTAGCTGCGGACTACAGCAACACAGACAGGAGGACAGAGATGGATAGCAGACGCGTTAGCGGCCAAACTCACCTTAACTTCCTCCGTCTCGCCGACCGCATCTGTGATCGGGTGAAGTCCTTCGTCGCACCGTCGATCGCTGGAACGCAGGTGAGCACGGGTGTTGATGAGCAGATGAGGGCTGGCTGGTGTAGGTGGATAGCTAATGTTTTTAGCATAGCTCTGTGAGGTCCGGTTGATAAGTTAGCTTTAATGGCGTCGTTAGCAACACAGCATTGTTAAGCTTCGCCAAGCTGGAAATTATTAACCGTGTAGTTACATGTCCATGGTTTAATAGTATTATTGATCTTCTGTCTATCCTTCCAGTCAGGGATTTATTTATTTTGTTTCTATCTGCATTCAAGCCCGATGCTATCACGTTAGCTCAGAAGCTAAAGAGCTTCGCCGATGTATTGTCGTGGAGATAAAAGTCACTGTGAATGTCCATTTCGCGTTCTCGACTCTCATTTTCAAGAGGATATAGTATCCGAGGTGGTTTAAAATACAAATCTGTGATCCACAATAGAAAAAGGAGAGTGTGTGGAATCCAATGAGACCTTGTACCTAAGTTACAGTCAGAGCGAAAAAAGATACACCCTGCACTGCCTCTCTAGTTTTTCACTCTAACGTTCCTCATCCACGAATCTTTCATCCTCGCTCAAATCAATGGGGTAATCGTCGCTTTCTCGGTCCGAATCTCTCTCGCTCCATTGTAAACAACGGGGAAATGTGAGGAATCCTATCTCCTGCGACGTCACGCTACTTCCGGTATAGGCAAGGCTTTTTTTTATCAGCGACCAAAAGTTGCGAACTTTATCGTCGTTGTTCTATACTAAATCCTTTCAGCAAAAAATGGCAATATCACGAAATGATCAAGTATGAGACATAGAATGGATCTGCTATCCCCGTTTGAATAAAATAAAATCATTTCAGTAGGCCTTTAAAGTTAAAAGGTTTAAAGTCAAAGCTTATGGTTTAATGTTTAAAGTTAGAAGTACAATAGATTAATGCAAAGTTAAAGGATACATTCATGTTTAACTCTTGCTAAAAGTTAAAACATTATTATATAGAAAGTTTAAAACATTATTCATAGGTTTAGAAGCATTTGTGAAACATTGTTTGAAACTACCTGTGTAACCAGAAACATCTCCGTTTCTGTGGTTTAAAGGTTTACAACCTGCTGATAATTTTGAAGACGAACTAAAATTAAACCAACAAAGCTTCAAGTTGGAAAAAATGAAAGTTGATCAATTGGAAATCGTGAGTTGTCTGTGGGTCCTTTTTGGAGTAGAAGGGTGGAACTTAACAGTTACAAATATGCGCCACACTGTGAACCCACACCAAACAAGAATGACAAACACATTTCGGGGGAACATCCGCCCCTTAACACAACATAAACACTACAGAACAAATACCCAGAACCCCAGCTCTAACACTTTCGGGACGCTACAATATACCCCCCCCCCCCTCCACCATAAACCCCGCCCACCTCAACCTCCTCATGCTCTCTCAGGGAGAGCATGTCCCAAATTCCAAGCTGCTGTTTTGAGGCATGTTAAAAAAAATAATACACTTTGTGACTTCAATAATAAATATGGCATTTTTTTCCATAACCTGAGTTGATTTATTTTGGAAAACCTTGTTACATTGTTTAATGCATCCAGCGGGGCATCACAACAAAATTAGGCATAATAATGTGTTAATTCCACGACTGTATATATCGGTATCGGCTGATATCGGTATCGGTAATTAAGAGTTGGACAATATCGGAATATCGGATATCGGCAAAAAAGCCATTATCGGACATCTCTAATTGGTATGAATCATGTAGGAACAAACAAAAGCATGCCAATAGCACGGGAGTTGCTTGTAGCAAACTAGGAAGCCAGACGGTGCGTGGCGAGCAACGTGAATAAATAGCTCTCCGATTAGTGCCTGGTAGCAGGTGAGCATCGCAGACACTAATCAGAGGCAGCTGCAACCAATCAGCACCCATGGTAACTGAAACACAAACCCAAGGGTGCAGAAAACAGAACTGAGGTAGTCAAAACTAAGACGAAAACATGATCCGGGCAACGGATCATAACAAAAAGCCTGCGAAATCCTGGAGGGACTGCATAGTGCTGTGCGAACAGTACTTCAAACAAAACATTGTCAAAAACAAAGATGGCGCCTACTCGACTTCCAGGCGTGATCCGGCTCCATGATGAATGTCGCCGTAGCGACGCCTGAAATAAAAGTTAATGGCGGCCATTCATCTGTTCTGACAAAAAAAAATACATACAGTATGTTTTCTCTTGTTTAATGGACTTTTCTCCTGGAAAGTGCAGCTCATATTTCCATACAGTAATGCCCCCGATCAGTATCACTTGTCCGCACCTTGACATTGATGTGTTACGTCGTCGGCGGGGTGAAAATGGCCTGGCCGACGTTGCTTAATCAAGTGTGATATGAGAAAAAGGGATCGGCCGATCAATAACAGTCGCGTGTGCTAATGTCGCAGAGCGATAAAAAAGCCTGAAGCTGTTTGGGTGATTGACCTCGGAGGGCATGTTGTCAACAAAATGCAAACAGCATCAACAAAAGTGCGCCTGTCGGGGGTTTATATCGCACGTTTACAACAACAACACGGCCAGCTATCGGTTCATCTTTTCAATTTTCAGCTTGTACAGATAGCATGTACGCTACACATTGTCAGCGCCCTGGCGTATGTTCCATTTCACGTCCACATTCTCCCGCCATAGCCTGACCGTGACACAGCCCCAGATAGCGGGCTGTCATCAACCGACAAATGTCACCCGCGAACCGATATCGATCAGCTATAATAACCTCGCCGAGTCGTTCTGACATGGAGCTTCTCCCCCTGCTCGCTCGTACTGTACTGTGAGCGCGCGAGCTGGCTCCGGGACGGAGAAGCGTCAAGGAAAATGCGAGTCAGGACGGACAAACGGTGTGAGCGTTAATAGAAGTCACAATCGCGTCAATCAGTGAATCACGGTTGAATTAGATAACTCGTACATTCAGTCCCGGTCATTGTTCGGATATTACTTTAAAAAGGTAATGCATTACAGTTACTCGTTACTTCCCCAAAAAAGTATTTCAATTACTGACTGAATTATTATTAATAACATGGGGAATTAATTATTGCGTTACCTTTTTTAACTTTGATATACCTGGTGTATGCAATTGAGCGATGTTTCATGAGAGAAGAGTGCGAGAGTGTGTAAATTGGTTATGTAACGACGTTTTTCTAAATACCTTTGTCTAGCAGAGTAAGATGCTGATTCAGCCTCGAGAATTTCCTGCTTTCAAAAAATAGTTATAATTAAAGCTGCAAGCAGCGTTGGACGGGTCCGCATTTTGGCAGGTGCTAGTCCTAGGTGTCCCAATACTTTTGTCCAGTGGTAGTCCTGAGTGAGACCTACATAGAGGTTTTTGTTTCGTGTCTCTACGATATTCGTACTGGGAGTTAGTGGAAGTTGTGTTTTTTTCCTAGGTGCTGCAGCACAGTGGTTCTTTTCTTTGAAGGCTCGTAAAATCAAAACCGTAGCACTTATTAAAACGCTTTCGCCAACTTTTAATCAGAAGGGTTCAATCTCTCTCCTGTAGCAGTTTGACGCCAAAACGACAAACGCGCTCAGAGGAGATAATGTTTGATGTTTGGTGACCGCTTTTAAAAAAAAAAGTGTTTTGAAGTGGGGATATCAAACTTCCTGTTGATTTTTGCTGAAGGATGTCAATCTATGAAATGTAGGTCTAAGTGAGACCTACGTAGAGCTTTTTGTTTCATGTCTCTAAAACGTTCCTACCGGAAGTTACAAGCAGTTTTGTCTGTGTTTTCCTCTGAGAAGCAGTTTTGTCTCTGTTTTATTCAAAAATTGCGCTAGAGCGCAATTTTGAGTTTTGGGGTTCGGTTTTTTTTTTAGATCGCAATTTCCACCAGTCCCAATGTGTGTAAAAATTTTGGTGAGTTTTGAAGTATTTTAAGGGGGTCAAATTACAGCTCAAAGAGGCACAAATTAGTGTTTTTAGTCATTTTTTGTGTTGAAGGGGAAATTGCCAACTTCCTGTTGGTTTTTGCCCAAGGATGTGAAATTATGAATTGTACGCCTACATACAGGTTTTTCTTTCATGTCTCTACGACCTTCCTAGTGGGAGTTACAGGCAGTTTGTTTTTGTTTTTTTCCTAGGGGGCGCTAGAGCGCAATTTTGATTTTTGGGGTTTGGTTTTTTTTACTAAAGTGTGCTGTCCCAGTTTTTGTATGTGTGTATAAAATTTGGTGAGTTTTGAAGCATGTTAAGGGGGGCAAAGTAGTGCGCAAAGCTGCGGAATAATAATCAAGCCTACAATTTCAATAGGTTCCTTTGTACAGGGTACATGCGAACCCTAAAAAGGCAAAATCCACTATCACATTGTAGGGAGGAATATTCTGTTGCGACACATTTAGCTTCTTTCCCAGCAGAGAAGGAGTTAATAAGCGGGCCCTTTCATACCCGTCGTGGAAGTAAACCTGATTGGTCAGGGTTCCCGCTCTCATTCCAGGGCGACTGCATCATCGTTACGTGGCGCTGCTGCCTCCCATACGCATTCCTGAGAGGTGCGGCGTATAATCCTGGACCGCTGGAATCCAATTACAGCATTTTCTACAGAGGCTGCACACATTCTGCACTAAAATCACTCAAATTAATCGATATGCACCACTAGTGCATGGCTGATGAGGGGCCATGTGCAGTGCACGTCATGCGTGGAGCACAGGCCGACGCCCCCTTCTTGCAAGACGCAATAAATATGGACGTCACGTTTGCATCTGACATACAAGTACAGCATGGAAGAATTCTACACACTAGCATTGGGAAGATACAGGAAGTGAGGAGAAATGTGGAGTTACGATGCGATACCATGTGATGCTGTACGGTACAGGACAAGTGACGACGATGCGCGACACAATACGATTCCGTGGGATTTAGATGTGATGTAGTACACTTAAAATGTGGTAATGTGGTACGATACCATACAATACGATCCATGTCGAGTGATATGATTCGATTCATTCCATCTTAGTCAGTTTTATTGTATCGAATCTGAATCAAAGTGAACTGATATCGGAATCGGAGTTGACCCAATCATCTTATATCACATTAGAATTGTAATTGGAGTGATTTAACTCGTATCAAACGGGTATCACCGAAGTGAATGATATTTCAACAGATCATACCGTATCACATCTTAATTGAATCATATCCTATACTGCACATTGTTTTGTATTGTACTGTATCACATCTTATTTGGAGTGAATCATATTTATATTGGATCACTTAATGCTATGACTAAATTGTGTTGTATCATGTTGTATCGCAGTGTATGTCATCTTCCTTGGTGTGAATCATATTGTTTTTATCATACTGTATTGCACCGTAATTGGAGTGAATATATTGAATAACATCATATGGATACATTGTTTCAAATTGTGCCATATATTGTCCTGTTTTGTATCGTGCTGTATCGCACCTTAAAAGGAATTAATCAAATATAGTATCACCTTATACAAACCCCGTTTCCATATGAGTTGGGAAATTGTGCTAGATGTAAATATAAACGGAATACAATGATTTGCAAATCCTTATCAACCCATATTCAATTGAATATGCTACAAAGACAACATATTTGATGTTTAAACTGATAAACTTTTTTTTTTTGTGCAAATAATTATTAACTTTAGAATTTGATGCCTGCAACACATGACAAAGAAGTTGGGAAAGGTGGCAATAAATACTGATAAAGTTGAGGAATGCTCATCAAACACTTATTTGGAACATCCCACAGGTGAACAGGCAAATTGGGAACAGGTGGGTGCCATGATTGGGTGTAAAAGTAGATTCCATGAAATGCTCAGTCATTCACAAACAAGGATGGGGCGAGGGTCACCACTTTGTCAACAAATGCGTGAGCAAATTGTTGAACAGTTTAAGAAAAACCTTTCTCAACCAGCTATTGCAAGGAATTTAGGGATTTCACCATCTACGGTCCGTAATATCATCAAAGGGTTCAGAGAATCTGGAGAAATCACTGCACGTAAGCAGCTAAGCCCGTGACCTTCGATTCCTCAGGCTGTACTGCATCAACAAGCGACATCAGTGTGTAAAGGATATCACCACATAGGCTCAGGAACACTTCAGAAACCCACTGTCAGTAACTACAGTCGGTCGCTACATCTGTAAGTGCAATTTAAAATTCTCCTATGCAAGGCGAAAACCGTTTATCAACAACACCCAGAAACGCCGTCGGCTTCGCTGGGCCTGAGCTCATCTAAGATGGACTGATGCGAAGTGGAAAAGTGTTCTGTGGTCTGATGAGTCCACATTTCAAATTGTTTTTGGAAACTGTGGACGTTGTGTCCTCTGGACCAAGAGGAAAAGAACCATCCGGCATGTTATAGGCGCAAAGTTGAAAAACCAGCATCTGTGATAGTATGGGGGTGTATTAGTGCCCAAGACATGGGTAACTTACACATCTGTGAAGGCGCCATTAATGCTGAAAGGTACATACAGGTTTTGGAGCAACATATGTTGCCATCCAAGCAACGTTACCATGGACGCCCCTGCTTATTTCAGCAAGACAATGCCAAGCCACGTGTTACATCAACGTGGCTTCATAGTAAAAGAGTGCGGGTACTAGACTGGCCTGCCTGTAGTCCAGACCTGTCTCCCAGTGAAAATGTGTGGCGCATTATGAAGCCTAAAATACCACAACGGAGACCCCCGGACTGTTGAACAACTTAAGCTGTACATCAAGCAATAATGGGAAAGAATTTCACCTGAGAAGCTTAAAAAATGTGTCTCCTCAGTTCCCAAACTTTTACTGAGTTTTGTTAAAAGGAAAGGCCATGTAACACAGTGGTGAACATGCGCTTTCCCAACTACTTTGGCACGTGTTGCAGCCATGAAATTCTAAGTTATTATTATTTGCAAAAAATAAATACAATTTATGAGTTTGAACATCAAATGTGTTGTCTTTGTAGTGCATTCAATTGAATATGGGTTGAAAAGGATTTGCAAATCATTGTATTCCGTTTATATTTACATCTAACACAATTTACCAACTCATATGGAAACGGGGTTTGTACTACTCATAAATTGTATTTTCATATCGTACTGATCGTATCACATCTTAGGTGGAGAGAATCATATCACTCTGGATCATTTCCTACTATGACTAAATTGTGTTGTATCGTGTTGTCTTACATTGTATTGCAGTGCATCTCATCTTTCTCGTGGTAAGTTGTATCATTTCTTATCATACTGTATCACATCTTAATTGGAGTAAATTATATATCGTAATGTATCACATCATACGACAAGTAACTTGTGTTGTATCGCATCTATGGTGGAGTACATCATATTTGTATCATATCGCATCACCGTGGCACATTTTAATTGGATAGAATCCTATCGTACTCTAGCGGATTGAATCGTATCGTACCACAACAAATCCTAATTGTAGTGAATCTTATTGTACTGTATCGCATCTCAATTGAACTGAATCTTATGGTACCATATCGGATTGAATATTATTGCATGGTATCATATTGAATCTTAATGTACCATATCACATTTTAATTGGACTGAATCTTACTCTATCACAACTTGAGCGACTAAATCTAATCGTACCGTATCGGATTGAATCTTATCGTATCACAGCTTGATCAGGTTGAATCTTATTGTACCGTATCACATCTTAATTGGAGTTAATGTTATAGTATCATGTCGCAGTGTAAAACAACTTAATTGAATGAAATTGTCTTTTCCTGTACCACATCTTAATTGTCGAGGGCATCGTCATATGTGTGAGAATAATTGTATCGAAGTTATCACAAAACTTTGTGTTTCAATGAGTTCCCGGCGAGCAAACAAAAGCTGTCTTTGATCTTACCAATCAAAATTGTTGCAAAACTCCACTGTGTAGGATGGGACGCGACATGAAGGTGTCAGTTTCTTTGATGTATTGTAATCCACAGGAAGATGTTGTCTTGACCCGAGATCTACAAAGCGGAGAGGAAGCAGGACTGTTTTGTAACCAAAGGCGAAGGCTGTTTACGACCCCCCCTTCCTTTAAAAACAGCTGTTGCCATGTAATCAGGGAAAGTCCAAATAAAAGAGGAGGCGTACGATCTTTCGTCAAAGCGTGGTGGAAGACTGTACAAAGAGTACAGCCCAGACATTTCTCCTCAATTGAGCTAAATTTAATTATGTCTCTGTTTAATTCCTTGCTTCTTTGTCTGTTTAATAGACGTCATCAGTGTTTGAACCTGACAATGCGTCGTAAATGTATCGGTGTGCCGTTGTTGGTATAAAGTGATAGCAACACAAATATCCCTGCACATAATTAGTACCTTCAGGTTTTGTCGTATTATTTTAATACCTGAGTACCTGTACTGTAAGCAGTATTTAGAGCAGCCCAATCAAACCCACACTATATTCAAACATCATCATGATGCTGATAAGCAATCACTTGCAGCTGTTAGTGATTCCGTCACGCTTAGACGAGATGTCACGGCCGCATAAACAGGATGATTGTTTGGCGGGATGCTGCGCTCGGACTATCCTGGAGGTCAGTGACGGGACCAACGTCAAGTCATGCTGCAGTTTGTGTGTTAATTAGCTGCAGCCTTGTCGTCGTCGTCGCTCTAAGAATGCTCGTCCCCGAGTGCAGCGGTTCTCAAACTTTTTTCACCAAGTGCCGCCTCAGAAAACGCTCTCCGAGCACCGCCATAATGACCGACATTAAAATAGAGTAGCGTGGTAGGCCTAAGTATTCATTAAAAACCAGGCAGTGGTTTTACTTAACACGTATATTTGTGGCCACTGTAGCATTACACACAGTTTGAACAGTAACACTGTGTTTGAATATAGGAAAATAAAACACTGTACTTTAATCAAGTGGTTCTTTGGCGTACCACAAGATGCGGTATGAAAATCACTGCCCCGGTAAATAAACCCAGCTTGTTGTTAGTTGATAAAGGTGGAAGTTAGGTCAGCCAATTGACGCAAATTCCACAAATCAAATTTATGTGCAGCTTTGTAATTTTTTTCAAATTTGTGTGCAATCATTGTAATTTACAGCAATCTAATTAGTCCCTGGCTCCTGTTTGAATGTGTAGGACTCATCAAATGTGACAAAGCATTATTTGTTTCCTGTGTAGTCAACGCAAGCATAGCAACAATACCTCAACTTATTTTTATGAACTCATATTTTCTTCAATGTCAGACCATATTCCCGTAATGTAGTTAAGGATAAGTACCATTCGCATTTGAACCGATAGTGGTACCAATTTCCAGTACTTTTCCGTGGTTTAATATATATCATTTGTTTTTGATAATACAATCGTATTCTTTATTGCAACTTTAAATAAAAGAGCTGATTTTGATAACTGCTGTCCATACAAAGCTAGCCTTAAATGTTAGCATGCTTACATAAAAATACTTACACTTAGCATGATAACAGTGAGCATGGTTTCAGAAATAGAGAAAAAAAGTGTAAAATTAAATGAAAAAGTTAGCATGCTGAAGTTAGCTAGCTAGCATGCTATCGTTTGCATGCTAAAAGTTAACAAGTGTCACATAGCAAGTTATATGACTCTGGGGTCCCCTCCCCAGCGTTTACCTGTTTTTGTCACCTTTTTTGTAAGGGGCGCCGGAAGTTGGCAGACCCGTCAGCGATCCTGTTCTGTCTCCTTGTAATGTTTGTCTGACCTTGAATGGGATTGTGCTGAAAATCTTAATTTCCCCTCAGGGATTAATAAACTACTTCTAATGTTGATTATATCTTGTTTTATTACGCATTTATGAGTCTTTTAAAGTATAAAGTTAAGTTGCAATGACAGTTGCAAGTCCTAAAAGTCAGATAGTGTATAGTTTATGGTATGTCGGTCAGTCAGTTCAGTCTTTGCTGAATCTAGTCTTTTGTTGCGCCCTAATAAATGTTAATACTGTAAGTATTGTACTTATCACTCACCAGCTGTTTTGTTTTAACGTGCATTTTAGTCGTAGTTTTCACTAACAAATTCAGAGGTGTTGAAATCAGCATGTAAAATCACTCATGCTAATCAGTAGCCTATCAATAGCAAAGTCAATGTATATTAGCATCAAGCTAGTGCAGTTTTGGAAAAGTGGAGCCTTACTTGTCTTACATTTGTGGGTTTTTTGAGCAAATTCCGTTGAGACAAATTGTTGTACATTCTTGGGTAGCAGGTTATGTTTTGCTTTGTTAATCGTTTAGTTTTAGCTGTTTCAATATTTTGACTGAGCAGTTTTGGTCCCAGTATTGATCCCTGGGGTATGCCACAAGATATATTTTGAGCCTTATACATGTTTTGCCTAGCTTCACGTATTGCTTTCTGTTGGTTAAGCAGTCTCTTACTTAGTTTAAGACCAATATTCTGATGCCATACTGTTCTTTTGTGTTGATTAAGATATTGTGATTACCGTATTTTTCGGAGTATAAGTCGCACCTGCCGAAAATGCATAATAAAGAAGGAATAAAACATATATAAGTCGCACTGGAGTATAAGTCGCATTGTTTGGGGAAATGTATTTGATAAAACCCAACACCAAGAATAGACATTTGAAAGGCAATTTAAAATAAATAAAGAATAGTGAACAACAGGCTGAATAAGTGTACGTTATATGACACATAAATAACCAACTGAGAACGTGCCTGGTATGTTAACGTAACATATTATGGTAAGAGTCATTCAAATAACTATAACATATAGAACATGCTATACGTTTACCAAACAATCTGTCACTCCTAATCGCTAAATCCCATGCAATCTTATACGTCTAGTCTCTTACGTGAATGAGCTAAATACAATTATTTGATATTTTACGGTAATGTGTTAATAATTTCACACCAGTCACACCTGAGTATAAGTCGCACCCCCGGCCAAACTATGAAAAAAACTGCGACATATAGTCCGAAAAATACGGTAATTGTTTCAAAGATTGAGTAAAACAATTTCTTAATTATTGCTTTAATTTTCGTAAAATGAAAATATGGCTTTGTAGTCGCCGACATTGAAAATCAATTGTTGTATTTGTGAAAAGAGGGAGCAGATATACGTTTTTTAGCTTCTTTCTGCTCCTTTTCATTCATAATGTATTTCAATGCTATGTTGATTGTTTTATTTTTATTTTATTCCTTTGATTTTTTATGAATGAAATAAATAAATTAACTGAACTGAACAAAGCCGCAATCGCAAAGAATGACAAAAAAAAGCCCGCAAAATCCTAGAAGGGACTGAATTTCATGTTTTAAAGCCTAACAATTCAGATAAAGTATATCATTTTCGGTAAGTCGATAAGTTTCAACATCTCTCTTTTTCAGACTGCCCTGGTGTCGCATCTCAACCGATTTCATCCATGATTTCTACGCTAATGGCAACTATGACCGATTAGTACGGTAAGAGCACAGTGTTGATGTTGGGATAAGATCAAATTCAAGAGCAAATTCTGTTGAGACAAATTGCTGTACATTCTTGGGTAGCAAGTAATGTTTTGCTTTGTAAATCATTTTGTTTCAGCTGTTTCAATCATTTAATTTAGATCTTTTGATTACACAGTTTTTGTCCCAGGATTGATCCCTGGGGTACGAACACATGTTTTCTCCTAGCTTCACGTATTGCTTTCTGTTGGTATAGTTTCAAAACCGCAAACAATCACAAAAAAACACTGAAGGGACTGATTTATCGTTTTAAAGCCTGACAAGTCCGATAAAGTTCACTGTTTTTGATAAATCACACGTGCAATATTTCTCTTTTTTAGACTGCCCCCATCTCAACAGATATAATCCGTGAGTTCTACGGCAACTACGACCGATTCACCAAGTACGGTAAGAGACCAGCGTTGATGTTTGGATAAAATCATCAAACTAAAGTACAACTAATTTTGCATTAATTATCGGACATTTGAGAGTTCATGTACATGAGTAAACATATTGCGGGTTACGGTCATTTTTCCGTAAGGTTGTAATTGTCCTCTTTTGTTAAGAAGAATTGTTGTACATTCTTGGGTAGCAGGTTATGTTTTGCTTTTGTAAATAATTTTGTTTCAGCTGTTTCAATCATTTAATTTCAATCTTTTGATTGCACAGTTGTAGTCCCCGTATTGATCCCTGGGGTACGCCACAAGATATATTTTGAGCCGTACACATGTTTCAGCAAGCTTCACGTATTGCTTTCTCTTACTTAGTTCAAGACCAACCCTCTGATGCCTTACCGTTCTGATTTGTTAATTACGATTATATGATTAATTGTTTCAAAGCCGCAAACAATCACAAAAAACCCTGAGGGGACGGATTTTCTTGTTTTAAAGCCTGAAAATTACGATAAAGTTAATTGTTTTTGATAAATCACACATGTAATCTCTCTCTTTTTTAGACTGCCCCCATCTCTACAGATTTAATCCGTGAGTTCTACGACAGATTCGCTAAGTACGGTAAGAGACCAGCGTTGATGTTGCTGACATTTGAGAATTCATGTTCATGAGTAAACATATTGCGGGTTACGGTCATTTTTCCGTAAGGTTGTAATTGTTTTCTTTTGTTGAGAAGAGTTGTTGTACATTCTTAGGTAGCAGTTTTTTTTTACTTTGTAAATCACTTTGTTTTAGCTGTTTCAATCATTTAATTTCAATCTTTTGATTGAACAGTTTTGGTCCCAGTATTGATCCCCGGTGTATGCCACAAGATATATTTTGAGCCGTATACATGTTTCGCCAACCTTCACATATTGCTTTCTCTTACTTAGTTCAAAACAAACCCTCTGATGCCTTACCGTTCTGATTTGTTAATTACGATTATATGATTAATTGTTTCAAAGCCGCAAACAATCACAAAAAACCCTGAGGGGACTGATTTTCTTGTTTTAAAGACTGAAATTTCCGATAAAGTTAATTGTTTTTGATAAATCACATGCAATCTCTCTCTTTTTTTAGACTGCCCCCATCTCTACAGATTGAATCCGTGAGTTCTACGGCAACTACGACCGATTCGCCAAGTACGGTAAGAGCACCTCGTTGATGTTGGAATAAGATTCTCAAACTAAGGTAGGAATGATTTTGCATTAATTATCTGACATTTGAGAGTTCATGTTCATGAGTAAACATACTGCGGGCTACGGTCATTATTCCGTAAGGTTGTAATTGGCCTCTTTTGAGAAGAATTGTTGCACATTATTGGGTAACTGGTTATGTTTTGCTTTGTAAATATTTTTGTTTTAGCTGTTTCAATCATTTAATTTCAATATTTTGATTGAACAGTTGTGGTCCCAGTATTGATCCCTGGGGTACGCCACAAGAGATATATATATATATATATATATATATATATATATATATATATATATATATATATATATATATATATATATATATATATATATATATATATATATATATATATATATATATATTTTTTTTTTTTTTAAGAGCACATCGTTGATGTTGGGATAAGATCATCAAACTAAGGAAGGAATGATTTTGCATTAATTATCTGACATTTGAGAGTTCATGTTCATGAGTAAACATACTGCGGGTTACGGTCATTTTTCCGTAAGGTTGTAATTGGCCTCTTTTGAGAAGAATTGTTGCACATTATTGGGTAACTGGTTATGTTTTGCTTTGTAAATATTTTTGTTTTAGCTGTTTCAATCATTTAATTTCAATATTTTGATTGAACAGTTGTGGTCCCAGTATTGATCCCTGGGGTACGCCACACAATATATATATATATATATATATATATATATATATATATATATATATATATATATATATATATATATATATATACATATTTTTTTTTTAAGAGCACATTGTTGATGTTGGGATAAGATCATCAAACTAAGGTAGGAATGATTTTGCATTAACTATCTGACATTTTCGAGGTCATGTACATGAGGAAACACAGCGGTTTTATTCCAACTGTTTTTTTCTATTGTGCAATATGGTAGTTGTCAGTAGAAGCGATGACAATACCTACCTGACATTTACAGTCCGTAGCGAGCGTGCATGTGCGCGCGTGTGAGCAGCAACAACGTATTTCCAATAGCAATTTGTGTTCAATTAACCCTAGCGGATGGGGAAAAAAAAAAAAAAAAGCAGTCAGTACAGACTAAGTGACTAACCAGCGGCTGAAGTCGCCCAGGCGAAAGCAGCGGATGGCTGACGTTCCCTTACACATCATCGCCGTTCCGCATGATCTATTTGGCATATTAACCCCCCGATGTCCTCCCCGCTTGAACTGCTAATCAGCAATAATGTGGCTAACGTGCACTCCAGGATCTCAGCTCCAATTGATTAATCACCGCTGGTGTTTTGTTTTTTTCCATTTGACTTTAATGAAGTCCTATTTTCCTACCTGACATTTTCTCCTTGGCGCCTCTTTTTTTTTTTTCATATTTACACCGCATCTTTTTTTAAGAGGCGCTACTATTTAACGACTTTTAATGGCGATTAAGCGTCCAGAGATGAGGCAAGGTGAGTCATTAAGGAGCCGGCTTGTAAAAAAATGTGCTTGGAGTTAGAGCCCTCGTGATGACAGTGAGGCGACCTTATTTGCACCTCCGGAGTCGAGTCCAGAGGACAATTAGCAGCAGCTGCTGTTTGTTTGTCTTTTACGTTTAGCCAATACAAACATATTAGGAGTTATTATCGGGCTGAATCAATGTCGCCGTGTCAAAGCTGGAGTCTAAAATGCACTGACAGTGAAAATAAACTCTGCATGGACTCCATGATTCAAACTGGAGGAGACAGCAGGTTTCTAGAAAATGTCCAATGTGCGAGACGTCGGAGCTCGATCGCATGACATCATCTAACCCTGGCCACACAATGAGTCTCATACGCAGACAAAATGTATATTTAAATGTCATGTACACACTTTGAGCAGAACCCAAAACCAGTGAAGTCGGCACGTTGTGTAAATGGTAAATAAAAACAGAATACAATGATTTGCAAATCCTTATCAACTTATATTCAATTGAATAGACTGCAAAGACAAGATGCTTAACGTTCGAACTGAGAATTTTTTTTTTTTTTTTTTTGCAAATAATCATTAACTTAGAATTTAATGGCAGCAACACGTTGCAAAAAAGTTGGCACAGGGGCATTTTTACCACTGTGTTACATGGCCTTTCCTTTTAACAACACTCAGTAAACATTTGGGAACTGAGGAGACACATTTTTGAAACTTTTCAGGTGGAATTCTTTCCCATTCTTGCTTGATGTGCAGCTTAAGTTGTTCAACAGTCCGGGGTCTCTGTTGTGGTATTTTAGGCTTCATAATAAACCACACATTTTCAATGGGAGACAGGTCTGGACTACAGGCAGGCCAATCTAGTACCCGCACTCTTTTACTATGAAGCCACGTTGATGTAACACGTGTCTTGGCATTGTCTTGCTGAAATAAGCAGGGGCGTCCATGGTAACGTTGCTTGGATGGTAACATATGTTACTCCAAAACCTGTATGTACCTTTCAGCATTAATGGTGCCTTCACAGATGTGTAAGTTACCCATGCCTTGGGCACTAATACACCCCCATACCATCACGGATGCTGGCTTTTGAACTTTGCGCCTACAACATTCTGGATGGTTATTTTCCTCTTTGTTACGGAGGACATGACGTCCACAGTTTCCAAAATCAATTTGAAATGTGGACTCGTCAGACCACAGAACACTTTTCCACTTTGCATCAGTCCATCTTAGATGAGCTCGGGCCCAGCGAAGCCGGCGGCGTTTCTGGGTGTTGTTGATAAATGGCTTTCGCTTTGCATAGTAGAGTTTTAACCTGCATTTATATATGTAGTAACAAACTGTAGTTACTGACAGTGGTTTTATGAAGTGTTCCTGAGCCCATGTGGTGATGTCATTTACACACTGATGTCGCTTTTTGATGCAGTACTGCCAGGTCACGGCAGTGGCTCTTACGTGCAGTGATTTCTCCAGATAATTTATTTACACAGATTTTTTTATGCTGAATTTTTATACACTGAATTTTAAAGCAACACTGAATATTTTATCACTGATTTTTTACACTGAAGTTTTAATGCACTGTTTTTTTTCACACTGAATTTTTATACACATGTTCTTTTACTGAACTTTTTTTTTTTTCAATTAAATTGTCAGCATTACTTGATGTGAAAAAAAAATCAGTTCACAAAATTCAAACACAAAAAATTCAGTTCCATAAATTCAGTGTCAAAAAAAGCTTTTGTAATACAAACACAAACTAAACTCCATATGAGTCTTGCTTTTTAAAGCCGCACATTTTTCCACACTGAAATTTTCAGCACTGAATTTTTTTTACACTGAATGATTTTTGTCACACATAAATTTTGATACGCTAAATTTTAAAACACCCAATTTTTAGACACTGACTTTTCTTACACTGTACTTTTTTTTTTTCAATGAAATTGTCAGCATAATTTGATGTACAAAAATTATGTTGCATAAATTCAGTGTCAAACAAAGCTTTCGTGATAAAGACAACAAATACATTTTTTTTTAAACAGCACATTTTTTTGACACTGAATTTTTTCAGCATTGACATTTTTTACACTGAATTTTTTATGCTGAATTTGTATACACTGAATTTTAAAGCACAATATTTTTATTACACTGAATTTTTATACAGTGATTTTTTTAAACTGAATTTTGAATACACTGTATTTGTATAGACTAAATAATCTTACGCTAAACTTTTTTTTTTTTTTATTGAATTGTCAGCATAATTTGATGTAAAACAAAATTCAGTTATCAAAATTCAAACGCGAAAAATTCAGTTACATAATTTCAGCGTCAAAAAAAGCTTTCGTAATAAAGCCAACAAATACGTTTTGCTTTTTAAAACAGCACATTTTTTGACACTGATTTTTTTATGCTGCATTTTAAAGCACATTTTTATTACACTGAATTTTCTTAAACTGAACTTTTTAAAAAAAAAAAATTAAAATTGTCAGCATAGTTTGATGTAAAAAAATTCAGTTAACAAAATTCAAACGCGAACAATTCAGTTACATAATTTCAGTCTCAAAAAAAGCTTTTGTAGTAAAGACACAAATTAACCTCCAAAGGTGGTTATAAATGATAACTGGCGGGAGGAGTTATTATTTAACATGTGAATTCCAAATGCTTGAGTGTGAGCGTCTGTAGTACTGTCTAGTTCTATCGTGCAAGGTGGCGATTAATAGGGATGTCCGATAATATCGGCCGATAAATGCTTTAAAATGTAATATCGGAAATTATTGGTATGGTTTTTTTTATTATCGGTATCGTTTTTTTATTTTATTTTTTTTATTAAATCAACATAAAAAACACAAGATACGCTTACAATTAGTGCACCAACCCAAAAAACCTCCCTCCCCCATTTACACTGGTTCACACAAAAGGGTAGTTTCTTTCTGTTATTAATATTCTGGTTCCTACATTATATATCAATAAATATCAATACAGTCTGCAAGGGATACAGTCCGTAAGCACACATGATTGTGCGTGCTGCTGGTCCACTAATAGTGTTAACCTTTAACAGTTAATTTTACTAATTTTCATTAGTTACTAGATTCTATGTAACTGTTTTTATATTTTTTTACTGTCTTTTTTATTCAAGAAAATGTTTTTAATTTATTTATCTTATTTTTTATTTTTTTATAAAAGGACCTTATCTTCACCATACCTGGTTGTCCAAGTTAGGCATAATAATGTGTTAATTCCACGACTGTATAATTCGGTATCGGTATCGGTAATTAAGAGTTGGACAATATCGGAATATCGGATATCGGCAAAAAAGCCATTATCGGACATCCCTAGCGATTAACATTCACATCAGGAGGAGCGATCGCATCTGGTTTTGTGTTTTTAAGCATTTCAAAAGGTAAAATGAAATAAAAAGGGCACTGAAGGATGAGTAAATGTTATCCGCATCACCCCTACATTAAGCTCCAAGGGGCAAAGTCAGAAGCTAATAGGCACTGTTGCTGATCCGTGACGCCTATCTCACCTCCTCCTTCCCACCCCGCTGAAATCTGCACGCTGTCATGGCCGACGTCCCATCTTGTTAGTCGCGTGAACGCCGTTTTTTTTTTTTCTTTTCTTTTTTATGGCGGCAATTAGCTCCACGGTCATGTGATGTGACACCTTTGAAACTTTTCTGACAGGCCTTCCCAGAAAAACACAACACACGACCACTAGGGCGCCGCCTTGTTTGAATGTGCTGACAAGACCGAATACTTTCTTTCTTTTTTTTTTTTATTATAAGGCAGGCTGACTTTTTTTAGAGGCTAGCGTGCATGTCTCTCCGCGTGCACTGACCAAGCAAAAAATAATGGGAGCGATACGGTAAGACAAAATGGAATCTGACTCGGGGAGCTCATCGCTCGATGATTCGAATCATTGACTTTTATGGAGCAGCCCAAAGGGTAAGTAAATTGTAAATTAATACAAGGAAAGACTGAGGAGACCCGAAAACGCTGCAGATAGCCACGCGCACGCGGCAGGTGCATCGTCTGCGGGCCGCGATAGCAAATGTTTTTTTCCTTGGGATGAAAGCGAGACGCACAGCTGGAGATCCTGCACTTCTGCAACTTAATAAGAATAACAGAGAGAGAGGGATGTTGCAGGGCATCAAACATGCATAATGTGCGCTTATCTGGATGAAAGATACCAGACCCACGCTAGCTCATAATGATATCCAACACAAAGGCGCGGGGTTTCAAGTCATGTTTAATATTCCTAACTGTTACCATTCGGAAATGGTACAATGCCCAGAATGTGTTTAATTGTCATTGCACTGAAAATGTACGACACAATTACATTTTTAGTACAAGGTAAACATGGGGGGGAAGAGGAGGAGGTGTAAAAAAAAAAAAAAAAGCAAGACCCAAACTAAACTCCTGGGTAGAGATGTCCGATGATATCCGCCGATAAATGCTTTAAAATGTAATATCGGAAATTATCAGTATCGGCTTCAACCTCCCGATTTTCCCAGGAGACTCCCGAATTTCAGTGCCCCTCCCGAAAGTCTCCCGGGGCAACCATTCTCCCGACTTTCTCCCGATTGCCACCCGGACAGCATTATCGGGGGTGTGCCTTAAAGGCACTGCCTTTGGCGTCCTCTACAACCCGTCGTCACGTCCGCATTTCCTCCATACAAACAGCGTCCCCGCCCAGTCACATAATATATGCGGCTTTTACACACACACAAGTGAATGCAATACATACTTGATCAACAGCCATACAGGTCACACTGAGAGTGCACGTACAAACAACTTTAACACTGTTACAAATATGCGCCACACTGTGAACCCACACCAAACAAGAATGACAAACACATTTCGGGAGAACATCAGCACAGTAACACAACATAAACACAACAGAACAAATACCCAGAACCCCTTGCAGCACTAACTCTTCCGGGACGCTACAATATACACCCCCCGCTACCACTAAACCCCGTCCCCCCACCTCAACCCCGGCATGTTTAAAAAAAATAACAAAATATTGCACTTTGTGAAAGTCAAAGTATAGTATAGGCTTTGGCTTTGCATAGTAGAGTTTGAACTTGCACCTACATATGTAGTAACAAACTGTAGTTACTGACAGTGGTTTTCTGAAGTGTTCCTGAGCCCATGTGGTGATATCCTTTACACACTGATGCCACTTTTTGATGCAGTACCGCCTGAGGGATCGGAGGTCACGGGCATTCAATGTTGGTTTTCAGCATTGCCACTTGATTTCTCCAGATTCTCTGAACCTTTTAGATGATATTACGGGCCGTAGATGGGGAAATCCCTAAATTTCTTGCAATAGCTCGTTGAGAAATGTTGTTCTTAAACTGTTCGACAATTAGCTCACTAATTTGTTGACAAAGTGGTGACCCTCGCCCCATCTTTGAGCATTTCATGGAAGCTGCTTTTATACCCAATCATGGCACCCACCTGTTCCCAATTAGCCCGTTCACCTGTGGGATGTTCCAAATAAGTGTTTGATGAGCATTCCTCTACTTTATCAGTCTTTTTTGCCACTTGTGCCAGCTTTTTTGAAACATTTTGCAGCCATCAAGTTCCAAATGAGCGAATATTTGCAAAAAATAACCACGTTTTCCAGTTCAAACGTTAAAGGCCTACTGAAATGATTATTTTTTTATTTAAACGGGGATAGCAGATCCATTCTATGTGTCATACTTGATCATTTCGCGATATTGCCATATTTTTGCTGAAAGGATTTAGTAAAGAACGACGACGATAAAGTTCGCAACTTTTGGTCTCTGATAAAAAAAAGTCTTGCCCCTACCGGAAGTAGCGTGACGTAGTCAGTTGTTCGCCTCCTCATATTTTCCTATTGTTTTCAATGCAGCTAGAGCGATTCGGACCGAGAAAGCGACGATTACCCCATTAATTTGAGCGAGGATGAAAGATTCGTGGATGAGGAATGTTAGAGTGACGGACTAGAATGCAGTGCAAGATATATCTTTTTTCGCTCTGACCGTAACTTAGGTACAAGCTGGCTCATTGGATTCCACACGATCTCCTTTTTCTATTGTGGATCACGGATTTGTATTTTAAACCACCTCGGATACTATATCCTCTTGAAAATGAGAGTCGAGAACGCGAAATGGACATTCACAGTGACTTTTATCTCCACGAGAATATATCGGCGTAGCTCTTTAGCTACTGAGCTAACGTGATAGCATCTGGCTCAAATGCAGATAGAAACAAAATAAATAAATCCCTGACTGGAAGGATAGACAGAAGATCAACAATACTATTACACCATGTACACGGTTAATAATTATCAGCCTGGCAAAGCTTAACAACGCTGTTGCTAACGACGCCATTGAAGCTAACTTAGCAACCAGACCTCACAGAGCTATGATAAAAACATTAGCGCTCCACCTATGCCAGCAAGCCCTCATCTGCTCATCAACACCTGTGCTCACCTGCGTTCCAGCGATCGACGGCGTGACGACGGACTTCACCCGATTATCCGTACGGTTGCCGGCTAGCGCGTCTGCTATCCAAGTAAGTCCTCCTGGTTGTGTTGCTACAGCCAGCCGCTAATACACCGATCCCACCTACAACTTTCTTCTTTGCAGTCTCCATTGTTCATTAAACAAATTGCAAAAGATTCACCAACACAGATGTCCAGAATACTGTGGAATTATGAGATGAAAACAGAGCTATTTTGTATTGTTTTCAATGGGGTACCGATACTTGTGTTTCACTGGCTACGTCACGCGCATACCTCATCATCCAAAGACGTGTCAAGACTGGGTTCTTGGGTCTTGTTTCTCCAGAAGGCAACGGAAAGTTGGCACGAGCCAGACGTAAGTTTGAATACATGATTTATTATTTTTTAACACTTATAAACTAAAAACAAAAAGGAAGCAAACAAATGGTGCGCACAAAGGCGGAAATACAAACTTGACTAAGAAACAAAAGACATGCACGTGGGCACAAAAACTATGAACAATAAAACAAAAACACTAACTGTGGCATAAATGAACAAAACTTACTTGGTAAAGGACTGTGACACGACATGAAGCAGAGTGACGAAATAGTGTGAGGACGCCAGGACGAACAACAGAAACATACAGATTTAAATAGTGACGTGATCAGTGAAAACAGGTGCGTGACAAGACAGGTGAACAGGTGCGTGACATGACAATGTGAACCAGGTGAAACTAATGGTTGCTATGGTGACAAATAAAAGTGCACAAAAAGTCCAAAACCAAATCCCAACATGACTAAAACAAAACATAATCACAGACATGACAGAGCCCCCTTACGGACAGATCCCAGATGTCCAAAACAAACAAAACAAGGCAGGATCGAGAGTCATGGGAGGGCGGGAGGGGGACATGGCGGTGGGTCGCCAGGCCAAGTGGCCCCGGATCCACCGAGGCATGGTCATGTGGCGGCGACGCGTCGACCGCCGCTGAACCTGACGAGGTGGGCGACCTGGGAATGGCCACATCCTTGGCCGACGAGGAGGTGGGCACGTTGTTGTGGCAGGCGGCGAAGCTTGGCGTGGTGCGTCAGGCGGCGAAGCTTGGCGTGGGGGGTCTTGGTCTTGGTCCTGGCATGGGCGGTCTTGGCAGCTTGGGTCTTGGTCTTGGCGGCGTGGGTCTTGGTCTTGGCGGCGTGGGTCTTGGTCTTGGCGGCGTGGGTCTTGGTGTTGGTCTTGGCAGTCTTGGTCTTTGGGTGGTGTGTCTTGGACTTGGCGTGTCTTGGACTTGGCGTGAGGGGTCTTGGTCTTGGCTTAAGGGGTCTTGGTCTTGGTTTGAGGGGTCTTGGACTTGGTCTTGGCTTGAGGGGTCATGGACTTGGTCTTGGCTTGAGGGGTCTTGGACTTGGTCTTGGCTTGAGGGGTCTTGGCGTCGTGGAGCTGCGACTGGCGGCACTTGGCATCGTGGAGCTGCGACTGGTGGCACTTGGCGTCGTGGAGCTGCGACTGGCGGCACTTGGCGTCGTGGAGCTGCGACTGGCGGCACTTGGCGTCGTGGAGCTGCGACTGGCGGCACTTGGCGTCGTGGAGCTGCGACTGGCGGCACTTGGCGTCGTGAAGCTGCGACTGGCGGTACTTGGCGGCGTGGAGCAGGTAGCGGAACTTGGCGTGGAGCTGCGACAGGTCCCTGGCGTGGAGCAGGTACTGGTGGCGCTTGGCGGCATGGAGCAGGTAGCGGAACTTGGCGTGGAGCTTCGACTGGTGGCGCTTGGCGTGGAGCTGCGACTGGTGGCGCTTGGCGTGGTGCAGGTGGAGGTGGCCTAGCTGGAGGCTGTGGCTTGGCAGGTCGAAAGACAGGTGGTGGTGGCCGAGCTGGAGGCTGTGGCTTGGCATTGCAATGCTGAACCACCCCACCTGAACATTTCCCAGCCCTAGCCCCCCCCCTCAAGGAGCGGATCCCAGACGCGCTCCCCGCGGTCTGGAACCGTCTTTTGGGGTGGGTGGAGGGAGGTCAGGAGGGGGGCTAAATCCTCCCCTCTAAATTGTCCAAAATGTCTTTCCTTCCCCCCCACCTGGGCTTTTGTGGGTGGATAAAAGGAAAAATTTGTGACGGGGGCGGGGTTTGAGTCTTGGGTGACTGTGATTGACAGGATCTAATTTGTAAAAACATGTCCTGATAATGTCTTATCATGTTTTTACAGTCTTTTGCTGGAGGTGAGTGATCACAAGAAAAAGAGTTCAGAGAAAAAAATCTTAAGCTGTGATGTCATCAGGTTGACGCCGGGCTGCCTGTGGCTTGCTTCCGCCCGGAGGGGGAGGAGCTTGCGGGAGTGACATGTCCTCTCTGCTTGCGGAAGCCCTCCCTGACGTCCTTCGTCGGGAGTGGCGCCTCCGGGACTGCGGTGACGCAGCGCAGTCCTCGGACCAAATGGAGTCTCTGTACTCCATGGAGGAGTAGCGCCGCGATTCCTCCTCCATGGCGCGGAGGACCTCCCTCGTTGCCTCGTCAAAACCGTCCAACTTTCGTTTGGAGAAACTGTTATGCTGGCGTCCTACTGTCACGACTGGGTTCTTGGGTTTTGTTTCTCCAGAAGGCAACGGAAAGTTGGCACGAGCCAGACGTAAGTTTGAATACATGATTTATTATTTTTTAACACTTATAAACTACAAACAAAAAGGAAGCAAACAAATGGCGCGCACAAAGGCGGAAATACAAACTTGACTAAGAAACAAAAGACATGCACGTGGGCATGTGTTGCAATGTTAAGATTTCATCATTGATATATAAACTATCAGACTGCGTGGTGGGTAGTAGTGGGTTTCAGTAGGCCTCTAAGTATCTTGTCTTTGCAGTCTATTCGATTGAATATAAGTTGAAAAGGATTTGCAAATCATTGTATTCTGTTTTTATTTACCATTTACACAACGTGCCAACTTCACTTGTTTTGGGTTTTGTACATCGCTACATGTAAAACACTGTGGGTGGGATTTAATGCTTACAACACATTGGGAATTTAGCGCCCTCTAGGCTGGTTGCAAACAGTCCCTTTTTAAGAGGAGAGTAATAGCTAAAAGAAAAGTTATTGCGGTGTGACGTACTGCCAGTTTTGCATGAATCGGCGGAAACCAGCAAATCAAAATGGTGGCACCAAACAAACTCAAACTGCAGCCTGATTTATACACGCTGCAAACAAACAAACCCTGAACTCCGAGTCGAGCAACAAAAGCATCCATTATGTCTTCAGTTAAGCACATAATCGTTTAAAAAAACTAATTTGTCCCGGCCTATAAGGACAAAATGTCCTGCTTTGTCTCATTTAAAGAAATTACCAGCAGACAGCTAACAAAAACGATGCTGGTAATTAGTCCCCTAATTGTTTCTTCGTTTGAACGCTCCCTACTCACTCTCCTTTTGTTTGCTGCTGCCAGCCCCGGACTTTGCAGAACGGCGTCTTCAGCCCCGAGCCCGGCTGGTGGTCCACTTAAGTTCATTGATCCGCCTTTTGAAAGTCAGTCCTGTGATCTTCCTGTGATCCCGTTAGTGAACTTGATAACTCTTCAGGTCCAGGTCACGGTCACCCTGCCCTCCTCGTCTGCCGGGCTTTTATCTCGCTCGTTCGGGCTGGTCCGACTCTCATATTCAGACTTTGTCATGATCATCTCAGTGGAAGGGGGTGGGCTCCTCCGGGCTTGAAGGGAAACTGCACTTTTTGAATTTTGCCCATCATTCGCAATCGTTACAGGAGGCAAGAACACACGTAATTTCATATTCTGTACGTTCTAAATAGTAAAAAACTGATAGCACCAGGCGGCTACCAAAACACAAAATAGGGAGTCATCTATTTTGCCTATTAAGCGCTCTAAAAAATACCCAAAAACCGCCAACAATACTCCATTAAATGCTGTCACCTGCATAGTAATTAAGCTATAGCGACATTGTTATGATAGGAGCTAACACAGAGGAACTACTTTTCTGGACGCTGCCACAGAAAGACAAGTTTTATGCCCCTCATTATTTGTCTCATTTTGTGCACCAAATGTTTTATGCTGTGCGTGAATACACAACTTTGGGAATTTTGCCCATCATTTGCAATCCTTATGAGGGGCAAAAACACACGTCTTTTCGTATTCTGTACGTTCTAAATAGTGAAAAACTGATAGCACCAGGCGGCTAACAAAGCAGAAAATAGGGAGTCATCTATTCCGCCTATTAAGCGCTCTAAAAAAAACATCCAAAAACCGCCAACAATACTCCATTAAATACTGTCACCTGCATAGTAATCAAGCTATAGCGACATTGTTATGATAAGAGCTAACACAGAGGAACTACTTTTCTGGACGCTGCCACAGAAAGACGTGTTTTATGCCCCTCCTTCATTGTCTCATTTTGTCCACCAAATGTTTTATGCTGTGCGTGAATACACAACTTTGGGAATTTTGCCCATCATTTGCAATCCTTACGAGAGGCAAGAACACACATCTTTTCATATTCTTTACGTTCTAAATAGTGAAAAACTGATAGCACCAGGCGGCTAACAAAGCAGAAAATAGGGAGTCATCTATTCCGCCTATTAAGCGCTCTAAAAAAAAACATCCAAAAACCGCCAACAATACTCCATTAAATGCTGTCACCTGCATAGTAATTAAGCTATAGCGACATTGTTATGATAGGAGCTAACACAGAGGAACTACTTTTCTGGACGCTGCCACAGAAAGACAAGTTTTATGCCCCTCATTCTTTGTCTCATGTTGTGCACCAAATGTTTTATGCTGTGCGTGAATACACAACTTTGGGAATTTTGCCCATCATTTGCAATCCTTATGAGGGGCAAAAACACACGTCTTTTCGTATTCTGTACGTTCTAAATAGTGAAAAACTGATAGCACCAGGCGGCTAACAAAACAGAAAATAGGGAGTCATCTATTCCGCCTCTTAAGCGCTCTAAAAAATACCCAAAAACCGCCAACAATACTCCATTAAATGCTGTCACCTGCATAGTAATTAAGCTATAGCGACATTGTTATGATAGGAGCTAACACAGAGGAACTACTTTTCTGGACGCTGCCACAGAAAGACAAGTTTTATGCCCCTCATTCTTTGTCTCATTTTGTGCACCAAATGTTTTATGCTGTGCGTGAATACACAACTTTGGGAATTTTGCCCATCATTTGCAATCCTTATGAGGGGCAAAAACACACGTCTTTTCGTATTCTGTACGTTCTAAATAGTGAAAAACTGATAGCACCAGGCGGCTAACAAAGCAGAAAATAGGGAGTAATCTATTCCGCCTATTAAGCGCTCTAAAAAAAACATCCAAAAACCGCCAACAATACTCCATTAAATACTGTCACCTGCATAGTAATCAAGCTATAGCGACATGGTTATGATAAGAGCTAACACAGAGGAACTACTTTTCTGGACGCTGCCACAGAAAGACGTGTTTTATGCCCCTCCTTCTTTGTCTTGTTTTGTCCACCAAATGTTTTATGCTGTGCGTGAATACACAACTTTGGGAATTTTGCCCATCATTTGCAATCCTTATGAGGGGCAAAAACACACGTCTTTTCGTATTCTGTACGTTCTAAATAGTGAAAAACTGATAGCACCAGGCGGCTAACAAAGCAGAAAATAGGGAGTCATCTATTCCGCCTATTAAGCGCTCTAAAAAAAACATCCAAAAACCACCAACAATACTCCATTAAATACTGTCACCTGCATAGTAATCAAGCTATAGCGACATTGTTATGATAAGAGCTAACACAGAGGAACTACTTTTCTGGACGCTGCCACAGAAAGACGTGTTTTATGACCCTCCTTCATTGTCTTGTTTTGTCCACCAAATGTTTTATGTTGTGCGTGAATACACAACTTTGGGAATTTTGCCCATCATTTGCAATCCTTACGAGAGGCAAGAACACACATCTTTTCATATTCTTTACGTTCTAAATAGTGAAAAACTGATAGCACCAGGCGGCTAACAAAGCAGAAAATAGGGAGTCATCTATTCCGCCTATTAAGCGCTCTAAAAAAAACATCCAAAAACCGCCAACAATACTCCATTAAATGCTGTCACCTGCATAGTAATCAAGCTATAGCGACATTGTTATGATAGGAGCTAACACAGAGGAACTACTTTTCTGGACGCTGCCACAGAAAGACGTGTTTTATGCCCCTCCTTCTTTGTCTCGTTTTGTCCACCAAATGTTTTATGCTGTGCGTGAATACACAACTTTGGGAATTTTGCCCATCATTTGCAATCCTTACGAGAGGCAAGAACACACATCTTTTCATATTCTTTACGTTCTAAATAGTGAAAAACTGATAGCACCAGGCGGCTAACAAAGCAGAAAATAGGGAGTCATCTATTCCGCCTATTAAGCGCTCTAAAAAAAAACATCCAAAAACCGCCAACAATACTCCATTAAATGCTGTCACCTGCATAGTAATCAAGCTATAGCGACATTGTTATGATAAGAACTAACACAGAGGAACTACTTTTCTGGACGCTGCCACAGAAATACGTGTTTTATGCCCCTCCTTCTTTGTCTCGTTTTGTCCACCAAATGTTTTATGCTGTGCGTGAATACACAACTTTGGGAATTTTGCCCATCATTTGCAATCCTTACGAGAGGCAAGAACACACATCTTTTCATATTCTTTACGTTCTAAATAGTGAAAAACTGATCGCACCAGGCGGCTAACAAAGCAGAAAATAGGGAGTCATCTATTCCGCCTATTAAGCGCTCTAAAAAAAACATCCAAAAACCGCCAACAATACTCCATTAAATGCTGTCACCTGCATAGTAATCAAGCTATAGCGACATTGTTATGATAAGAGCTAACACAGAGGAACTACTTTTCTGGACGCTGCCACAGAAAGACGTGTTTTATGCCCCTCCTTCATTGTCTCGTTTTGTCCACCAAATGTTTTATGCTGTGCGTGAATACACAACTTTGGGAATTTTGCCCATCATTTGCAATCCTTACGAGAGGCAAGAACACACATCTTTTCATATTCTTTACGTTCTAAATAGTGAAAAACTGATAGCACCAGGCGGCTAACAAAGCAGAAAATAGGGAGTCATCTATTCCGCCTATTAAGCGCTCTAAAAAAAACATCCAAAAACCGCCAACAATACTCCATTAAATGCTGTCACCTGCATAGTAATCAAGCTATAGCGACATTGTTATCATAGGAGCTAACACCGAGGAACTACTTTTCAGCAATGGTAAGTTAGCGCCTTGCTCACACTGCTCCTCTGGCCACATGAGAGGTAAGTTAGCTACTGACCTGAGTTTGTAAAAGTGTTCTACTAGATTATAAATCCTGTCCCGCACCTGTATAGGAAGAGTTTGTGGCCATAAGCATACTTGCCAACCCTCCCGGATTTTCCGGGAGACTCCCGAAATTGAGCGCCTCTCCCGAAAACCTCCCGGGACAAATTTTCTCCCGGAATTCTCCCGGTTGGACCTGGATAGCCTCCGGGAAGAAGTAGTGGACTACCAAGTGCTTGGCAGTGAAGATCTTAGACTTTATTTTTATTGTCAATTAAATTTGAACTTTACAGTACAGATAAGAACGAAGTTTCGGTACATTAGCTCATGGTAGTGCAGGATAAAAAAGCAATAAGGTGCATAATGAAAAACTGTACGTGGCTTGTATATATGCATTTTCATGAAAGGAATAAAAAGAAATGATGATGATGATATATAAATAAATAAATACATATATAAATAATACATAAATATATATAAATAAATATATATAAATATACATGAATAAATAAATAGATTACTGTACAGATAAGTATATTGCACTTTTTCACATGCGCCCACGTTTATGGATGTATGTTATATTGTCTTTTTTTATTCCAGCGAGTTAATCCATTTTGGGGGGGAGTTGAGGGGATAATTTAATTATGATGCGTTCAAGTTCAGTGAAGATCTTCCTCAGGAAGCAAATATTGACCAGTTTTGTGGCCATGCTAGGGAGAGATGGAAGATTCCAGACTCTGGTGCATTTGATGAAGGCACTTTTGTGCGTGCCACACAGCAATGCATCATCAGAGAGGGTGTTCAGCATGGTTAGAAAAATAGTGACAGAGAATAGAACAAGGACGGACAATTCAACCCTTAACTCAACAATGAGTAGATGAGTGTTATGTGTGTGTATATGTATAAAAAATGAACACTGAAATTCAATACCGTTCAAAAGTTTGGGGTCACCCAAACAATTTTGTGGAATAGCCTTCATTTCTAAGAACAAGAATAAACTGTCGAGATTCAGATGAAAGTTCTCTTTTTCTGGCCATTTTGAGCGTTTAATTGACCCCACAAATGTGATGCTCCAGAAACTCAATCTGCTCAAAGGAAGGTCAGTTTTGTAGCTTCTGTAACGAGCTAAACTGTTTTCAGATGTGTGAACATGATTGCACAAGGGTTTTCTCTAATCATCAATTAGCCTTCTGAGCCAATGAGCAAACACATTGTACCATTAGAACACTGGAGTGATAGTTGCTGGAAATGGGCCTCTATACACCTATGTAGATATTGCACCAAAAACCAGACATTTGCAGCTAGAATAGTCATTTACCACATTAGCAATGTATAGAGTGTATTTCTTTAAAGTTAAGACTAGTTTAAAGTTATCTTCATTGAAAAGTACAGTGCTTTTCCTTCAAAAATAAGGACATTTCAATGTGGCCCCAAACTTTTGAACGGTAGTGTATATATATATATATATATATATATATATATATATATATATATATATATATATATATATATATATATATATATATATATATATGAAATACTTGACTTGGTGAATTCTAGCTGTAAATATACTCCTCCCCTCTTAACCACGCCCCCAACCACGCCCCTCTTCCCACCCCCGATCACGCCCCCCACCCCCCAACCCCCACCTCCCGAAATCGGAGGTATCAAGGTTGGCAAGCATGCCATAAGTCAAGAAGTCGGTCAACTTTGAAATTCCATATGTTAATTGGTTAATTGGTCTAAGTTGAGAAACTTAGACCAAGGGTATAGAGCACCGCCCTAGTGGCTTTTTCAAAAGTGTAGGAGGACCAACATGACACAAAACTTCCTAATTGTTGGAAATCCCACTATTTAATATGTTTGTCTTTATGCTTTACTGATAAGTGCATTTCGGCGGTCCTTGAACTCACCATAGTTGTGTAGACTGTTTGTTTACATGCATAACTTTCTCCGACATTGCCACAGAAAGACGTGTTTTATGCCCCTGCTTCTTTTTCTCATTTTGTGCACCAAATGCTTTATGCTGTGCGGGAATACACAACTTTGGGAATTTTGCCCATCATTTGCAATCCTAATGAGAGGCAAAAACACGCGTCTTTTCATATGCTGTACGTTCTAAATAGTGAAAAACTGCTAGGCATGTTTAATATTTTTGGCCACTGTAACATAACACACAGTTTGAACAGTAACACCGTGTTTGACTATAGGAAAATAAAATGCTGCACTGATTTTTTGGCGTACCACGAGATGGAGCCCGCATACCACTAGCGGTACACGTACCATTGTTTAATAAATGTACCAATTACAACATGCATAGTTGCAGCCTGTATACGAACGTTGGATGTTTTATAGAGCGCCTTATAGGCGGAATAAGTTAATTCCCAATACCTTTATTGTTAGCCGCCTCCTGCTAGCAGTTTTTCACAATTTCTTTTTAGAACATACTGGAAAGATAAAAACGTGTGTTCTTGTTTCACGTTTTGGATGATGTTGAAAATTCTCCCCTAAAAATGGCAGTTCCATTTTAAGCATACTGTAAATTTTTTCGCAAAGTAAGATTTTAGGGTTATTTCCACCAGCACACTGACAGATCACTTTGGGTCATGGTGGTACAGTTCAGATCGATAATTCCGGATCAGGTTTCTGCTGTGGAGTGTGTGTCAGCTAACGGCGTGATACATAATAGCAGTGCAACGCAGTCTAAGCGGCTGTAACAGCAGTTTTTTAAATTCCTAAAATGACCCGGAATAAAAACGGAAAACGTCCATGCATCGTCTTTTCAAATCCAAGCCTACACAGGTTTCACACAGCACACGTTCTAGACCTCTCAACTTGTTCTTGTCTTCCCACTCTTTACATTTTATAGAAACTGAAGTCTGAATTCTTCACCGACCAATCAGCAAAAAGCCTCATGTGCACACGGGTGAACTCGGAGACCATTGAAAATGTCAAGCAAAGTCAAGCATAATGGTGCGTTCCATTTGCACAGAGAAGTCGGATTTTCCAATTTTCTATTGGGAAGTGTCCACGGAAACGCCCTGACGTCGCGTCCGGCTCATCGACTATGCGAGGCTTGTAGTGGTAGGCCAGCGAGCGTCTGTTTTTTAAAGCATTCTGAGCGGCATTTTGCCTTTCTCAAAGAAAAATGCCCTATGCTTGCGTTGTCTTAGGCCGGGGGTCTGCAACGTGCGGCTTTAGTGCCGCCCTAGTTTCATACATTTTTTCCCCAATTAGGAAAAATATATATTATTTGCTGTAATATGGTTTCTGTAGGAGTACAAACATGCCACAAACCTTCTTAATTGTTATAAATCCCACTGTTTATATTAAACATGCTTCACTGATGAGAGTATTTGGCGCGTACCACTTTGTCCTAATTTCGGAAGTCCTTGAACGGACCGTAGTTTGTTTACATGTACAACTTTCCTTGATGCTGCCACGGAAACACGGGTTTTATGCCACTCCTTCTTTGTCTCATTTTGGCCACCAAACATTTTATGCTGTGCGTGAATCCACAAAGGTGAGCTTTGTTGATGTTATTGACTTGCTGGAGTGCCAATCAGGCATATTTGGTCACTGCATGACTGCAAGCTTAATCAATGCTGACATGCTATTTATTGAATTGAATTGTATTTATATAGCGCTTTTCTCATAGTGAAACCCAATCTCAGTTACATTTAAACCAGTGTGGGTGGCACTGGGAGAAGGTGGGTAAAGTGTCTTGCCCAAGGACACAACGGAAGTTACTAGGATGGCGGAAGCAGGGATCGAACCTGGAACCCTCAAGTTGCTAGCACGGCCACTCTACTAACCGAGCCATACCGCCCCACATACATACAGCTAGCATCATTACGCCTCGTATTTGAGGTATATTTAAGGTCATTTTATTTGTAGTTTCCGTTTCCTTCAACTTGGACACACACATCTTTACCTTTGGCCTTTCTAAGCCAGTCATTTCCAGGAGTTATCTCACCTTCTGAGTAGCCTCCGTTCTACTAATGTTTTCCTATGTTGTAAAAATGTGTAGAATAAATATTACATTTGAACTTTTCTGTCAACGAAGATTTGCATCAGCCCGCATGCAACACAGTCATTTGGATAGTAGGCTAATATAGCTAATATAGACACTTACATCGTGTGTTTCCTTCATTATAACACTTGTATACTGCTTTACATTTGTTGCGGCTCCCGACAGATTTTTTGGGGGTATTTTTGGTCCAATATGGCTCTTTCAACATTTTGGGTGGCCGAACCCTCTCTTAGGCTGTTGGAACCGTTCAAATTGTGGACCCCAGGAAGACTAGTGGGTTGTTGAGGCAACCAGCTAATGGGGATCCTTAACAAAAAAATAAAAACATTTAAAAAAAATTGCGAAAAGGGTAAACATTTCTTCAGAGTTCCTCGAGAGGTAATCAAGAAAGGCGAAAGAGTCTAATATTGTACGGAAGACGACGAGAAAATTGATACGCACTCCAGTCCAAGGTAGCTGAGTCGAAGAGCGCACAAGTTTGCAGTGATCACTTCGTTAAAGGTTTGTTTGATATACTTTTAACGTTTATATAATGGAAACATTACTCGTGTTTCTGGAAACACATTTTTCTCTTCATGTTTCATAAACAGTGTTTGTCAGGTTCAAACACTGATGACATCTATTAAACGAGACACGAAGCAAGGAATTAAACAGAGACAAAATTAAATTTGGCTCAATTTGATGAGAAAAGTCTGGGCTGTAGTCTTGAACAGTCTCCAGCACGCTCTCACGAAAAAAGGTTCACGTCTCCTCTTATATTTGGATATTCCCTGTTTACATAACAACAGCTGTTTCTAAAGGAATGGGGGGTATGTAAACAGCCATTGTTTTCTGTCACATTAACACAAAAGAAAAAGATGCATCTGGCTTGGGCTGGTCCTGGATCGAGCTTGGGCAAGTCTTGGATCACAATAGATAAACCCCTTCCGTCACCTCCCAATGTACACAATGGAATTTTACAGGCCTTTGGCTTGGTGCAACATAAACAGCCTCTGTTCACTGGGAACTCAGAGAACTGACAGTGTTCGTAATAACGGCGTTATTTAATAAAGTTAGTAACGCCGTTACTTTTACTAGTAGCAAGTAATCTATTTACTTTCAGGTTTGTTATAACGCTGTAAGCGATTGCTTGATGAAACGTGGCTCGCTACTTTTGATGTGGTTTTATTTACGTCAACAACAAGTTCAATGCAGGAAATATTTTTTACTTGTGAAAGCCACAAGCAGCGTCGCACAAAAATTACTTTCATGTCAAATAGGAAGAGGCAACATCACACTGTGACACAGCAGATAACAACATGCACACACGTGCACGATGGGAATAATACACAACAAATCAAATTAATTGAAGTGACAAACTTGCCCTCCAAACAATACACCGTTTGTTGATAAGAAGATATGACAGCCATGGAAGCACATTATTATGGCAGAAACAAAATGATACTATAAATAAATACAAATAAATGTGACAAAGGGGTAGGATTAAATAAGCTCTGCTTCTTCCTACTCCTTTTGGAACGTGCTGTACTGGTATTGTGTGATGCATTACATTGTATCGTATGCATGTTCGAAATAAACTCAAACTGAACTGAACTGAACATTTAATCTCTCTATTGAGCAGAGGTAACACAATCCGGTGAAAAGAGCTGGCGTCCCAGCCGACACACGCAACCACAGCCCTGTTGAAACCCTCGATGACGTCACTTAGCAACAGGCCCCGCCTTTTAAAAGCACAGACACACGCACACTGTGCTCTATATGAAACGTCTTTGAACTGCAAATAACAGATATTTGAAGGTTGTTTTTGTTTTTTTAAGTAACGCAATAATTATTTTTCCTATTAATTAATTACATTTATTTAAGAGTTACTCCGATAGTAACAAGTAACAAGAATGTATTACTTTTTAAAGGTCATTTTCAAAACACTGTTCGTAAAGCACCAACTCGGCGAGCCTTGAAAAAAATAAATAAAATGTGTAAAGCTTTTACCAAAGGCAGCAATCATAAATGAAGCTTTCAGCACATACACAATGTTGACATCTGCAGTTATATTTTGATGAAGACGGGTACTCGTAAACGGCGCCTGCAACAACAACAAGGCAACAAACACGGCTGCAGATGCGAAGTTAAATCATGAAGTGCTACCTTACCTAAGTGAAAACGATGCATATTTATCCGGGAGAGTCTTGATACAAATTTCCTTGACCCTGCCACACACAAAGAAGTTGTAGACCTCTAAGCTTTTCCAAGTTTCCAGCTGTTTTTTCGTGTAGAATGACGTGTAGAATTTCTGGAAACGTGACCGACGGATAATCCTTGATATCCATCCATCCATCCGTTTTCTACCGCTTGTCCCTTTCAGGGTCGCAGGGGGTGCTGGAGCCTATCTCAGCTGCATTCACTCGACATTTTTTTTTTTTTTATAAAGTATAGTAATAGATTCCATTGCATAGTTTGCAATTTTTGTATTTGCTTTTAGTGGTAAGATCCAGGCCTCTTGTGTACTCAGATAGTTTGTACTCTGTTTGGTGTACAGTAGCCATGTTGGTTTGGTGGCCCACCACTTTGTTTACTTCCGTTCAAAAGTCACGTGACTGGATACAACCTATAAAATAGGCTTCTATAATGTACGTCTTTGGCACTTCTGATTATGTCTATGAATGTTCTCATTTATTCAGGTCATAGTAATAGATCGCAACTGGACTGTTTGGTTTGTCTGAGAAGACGTTTCGCCGCTCATCCAAGTAGGCTTCATCAGTTCATGCTCATAGACTTAAATTGGTCTGATCTAGTCATAGACTTAGATTGGTCAGATCTACTCTAAGACGTATTACTTTTATTTCAGACTAGATCTGACCAATCTAAGCCTACTTTGGCGAGCAGCGAAACCAAACAGTCCAGTTGCGATCTATTACTATGACCTGGATGGTCTGATGTAGTCATAGACTCCGATTGGTCTGATCTAGTCATAGACTTAGATTGGTCAGACATAGTCTGAATTAAAAGTAATAAGTCTCAGACTAGATCTGACCAATCTAAGTCTATGACGAGAATAGGTTTCGCCGCTCGTCAAAGTAGGTTCATCAGTTCATGCTCATAGACTTAGATTGGTCTGAACTAGTGATTTAGTCATATTCTTAGATTGGTCAGATCTAGTCAAAGACTTATTGATTTTATTTCAGATCTAGTATGAAATGAAAGTAATAAGTCTCAGTCTAGATTTTACCAATCTAAGTGTATGACGAGAAGAGGTTTCGCAGCATGTCAAAGGAGGCTTCATCAGTTCGTGCTCATAGACTTAGATTGGTCTGATATAGTGATTTAGTCATAGACTTAGATTGGTCAGATCTAGTCAAAGACTTATTGCTTTTATTTCAGATCTAGTCTGAAATGAAAGTAATAAGTCTCAGTCTAGATTTGACCAATCTAAGTCTATGACGAGAAGAGGTTTCGCAGCATGTCAAAGGAGGCTTCATCGGTTCGTGCTCATAGACTTAGATTGGTCTGAACTAGTGATTTAGTCATATTCTTAGATTGGTCAGATCTAGTCAAAGACTTATTGCTTTTATTTCAGATCTAGTCTGAAATGAAAGTAATAAGTCTCAGTCTAGATTTGACCAATCTAAGTCTATGACGAGGAGAGGTTTCGCAGCATGTCAAAGGAGGCTTCATCAGTTCGTGCTCATAGACTTAGATTGGTCTGATATAGTGATTTAGTCATAGACTTAGATTGGTCAGATCAGATCTAGTCTGAGACTTATTACTTTTATTTCAGATGATGTCTGAAATGAAAGTAGTAAGTCTCATACTAGATCTGACCAATCTAAGTCTATGACGAGAAGAGGTTTCGCAGCATGTCAAAGTAGGCTTCATCGGTTCGTGCTCATAGACTTAGATTGGTCTGATATCGTCATAGACTCAGATTGGTCAGGTCTAGTCTGAGACGTATTACTATTATTTCAGACTAGATCTGACCAATCTAAGTTTATTACTAAATCAGAACAATCTAAGTATATGAGAATGAACTCATGAAGTCTACTTCGATGAGCGGTGAAACCTCTTCTAAGACAAACCAAACAGTCCAGTTGGGATCAATTAAAAGCCCTGAGATCACTTCTGATTAGTTTTTGTCGCACTAAATCGGCCATGTACAATGTATTGTTGGACGTTTATATTTTGTAACGTTACTGTAGTGTAAATTAAAACAATTTCAGGTGTTTTATACGTTCTACATCCACCGTGTTTGAAGGTAGCAGAAAGACTGCATAAGTTGTTTGTATTCAGACAAGGCAAGCGCAAGAATAGCTTTGGATGTGGCCATCTTGATTTCCGACCTCGAAACTGGAACGCTTCCATCTCGACCGTGACGTCATTCCCAAAAAGCAGCAAAAGAAGGTTGTTTACCTTGCCGACGTACTGCGGGTCAGACCCCATGTACTCCTCCAGCACAAAGAACTGGTTCCACACCCATCCCCGCTTGACCCGCTGGAACCCAGCCGGCCCATTCCTCACGGGGCCCGCTGAGCTCCTGGCGTGCGACCTCCCCGCCGTCCTGCCCATTCCCGCCAGTGGCGACGAGGGCGGCCGCGGATGTGACGAGGCGGAGCCCTCCTCCAGGTGAAACCAAAGGAACAGCAGCAGGCAGTTCCTTGCTAGCATTGGCGTGCTGGTCTGTGCGGGTCGGGTCTCAAGAGGGGCAGTCGAGGCTATGGCGGCGAGGGATGAGCCACGGTGACGGCACTTTTTGGCGAGAGGGTGGGGGCAGGTGGGGGGGATCTGCCCCGGGTTTTCCTGCGTCTGTCAGGAAGGAGGTCCCTTCAGGACGTCATCACCTGAAAACAGAAATACAATATTTCTTACTTTTATTTCAGGTTGTCCCCATCTGATATAGATATCGGATATCTTGCCATGAAAAAAAAAAACAGCAATGGATGATATCGACTTGCATCTAAAATGTACGATACAAGAAGTCCTGCCAGTTATTATCTAAACCTCCTCCAGTAAACACACTAGGTTGGTCTTTTCTTCTGTTTTAGGCAAATAATTGACAACATGGAAGGCTCTAAGCTACTAGGAGAAAGCAGCTACGTAGCAGATCAGCCCAAAATAGCACACAAGCTAGACATACATAATAAGTGTCCTTAATTAAACAATATTGCATTCTGAAAAACCACATTCACCAATATAAACAAATAGTTGTAGTTGCATTGTAAAGGTACAAAGCAAGATTGAAGCGTATTAAAAAGTAAGAATTATTGTGGCCCTTAGGTGTCACCAAAAAACAATTACCATCCCACTTGACTTAAAGACAGCATAAATCCATTCCATTCTGACATGGTATTGGATTAATATAAGTATGAACCAATAATCAAATGTATCAGGACACCCCTACTTTGTTAGCTTGATGCTGCCAAGGCTTTACTCAGTTGGTAGCGGTTGAGGTAAAAGTTATACGTGTACCCAAAACCGAAAAATCTGTTTTCCGAATAGAAAAGGCAAGCACAACTGCTGAATACTTATTTGGACGTTGACAATATGGTATGTTTTTGTTCGAGTGAGAAAGTAATTTCTCAATATCGAGTTCTACAAACTGAGGATGAAACAGTGCACATGTTTTTTTTGCCATTAGCGCATCATTTGATAATGTAGTTCTCGGTACTATGGCATGGAAGTTGCTAGACAACAAACAAAAAGGTTAAGATGTTATGTCATGAAAACATAGAAGGCAAAGCAACCGGACGGCGATCGAGGTATTTATGGTATAACTGGCAAATTTGAACAATGTCGTTATTACTGTGAAAATTCCGGATTATAAGCCGGTACTTTTTTCCTACACTTTGATCCCTGCAGGGACATAACACAGGTCATTTGTGTTATGTCGCCATCTTTTGGACGAGTTCGCTCACTGCAGGTGCTGCAGTGTCCTTCAATTTACAGTGTTTTTTGTTTTGTTTTTTCCAACCAAAGTCTCCATAGCGTTACTACTTGTATGGATTTTTAATTCATCATTTCAAGCAAGGTTTGGAAGTTTTAGAATAGAACTAAAACAGTTTATATTTACTAAATATTGTATATTGTATACATATATATTGTATATTGCATAGATGTACGTGCTATCCTAATGTAATGACGCTAGCGTTTCTAGAATTAGCTAGTATGCTAACACATTTACGAGTGTGTGTTAGTATTATTAACTTACAACGGCGTTATTTTTGGATTGTTTCAGTTTCACAAGTTCCTCAGTAAATTCACCAAAACGTCACCGCAGAGTTACTGAGTCTGTTTAGCTGATTAAAGAGCTAGCTCCCGCCGCTCGTGGGTCCATGACGATGACTTCTGTTTTGTTTTAACAGCCGTTTTACTGCCCTGTTACAGGCACCGTTTGGAAACGATTAAGGTATGTAAATAAACATTTACAGAATATTGATGTGTAAATAATTAATTTTATCACGTATATATCTGCGACTTATAGTCCGGTGCGGCTAATACATGGACAAATATTACAGTGCGCTCTATAGTCCTGAAAGTACGGTATATTGATGCGTTTATTTGTTCACAATATTTACATAAAATGTTCGTTTCATCGCTCATACGAAACATTATCTTTCACGACTATTCCTCCAATGTATTCACTGTGGTTACTGCCGAACCTAGATCGTTGCCGCCTGGCGAAAAATGCGCCTTGACTGACGCGCTAACATAAAGAATGTGTAATCCGACTTGCAGACATGCAATTTAAAAAGTGTAATCTGCTCTTTCTGCCACTGTCTGCTCGGTTTGCGTCTTTGTGTCGCATGTCGGAAGTTACAGCGAGGCTTTTACCAAGAGAGGCCAGGACGCCGCCTGTCACATCCTTGTCACGCCGCTGCCGCCTTATTGAGTCCCGGCAGATAAAAGTGGACGTCTGGAGTAAAACCCTCCGAAGGGACGGCTTATACTCTGCGGCGACACACAGTGGAATTTATGTCCATTTTAGGCACCTTAGAGGAACAAACATGTACATTGTGCTTGTTTGTCATTTTTCATTCTCAACAAGTCAATCACTTTCCAGACTAACTCTGTGAAACTTGCTCGGAATCAGTTCCTTTTTGTAGTTTTTACAAAATGTTTGATCCTTTTATTGCAAGATATGTTCCGCATAGGGAAATCTACACCTGCCTACATTGATTACTAGGGAGTGGCATCTCTGCCTGATATGATATACATCTCCAGTCACAAGCTACGATCCGATACTTTTGAGATACCTGTCCATCAGTCAGTGATTAAATGAGATCACATTTACATCCTGGTCACGATGCATCATGATTTAAGTACGCCTAATCGACGCAGACTCTGTGTCGCCATTTCCACTGATTTACAGGTTAGATGTGCTTTCAGTTTATTACCGTATTTTTCGAACTATAAGGCGCACTTCAAATAAATGCGACTTATAATCCGGTGTGCCAAATGTACAGAATATATTTGGTTGTGCTTACCGACCTCAAAGCTATTGTATTTGGTACAGGGTGGACTGATAAGTGTGACCAGTAGATGGCAGTCACACATAAGAGATACGTGTAGACTGCAATATGACTCAAGTAAATAACACCAACATTTTATATGTTCCATTGGAAATAAAGAACATTACACACGGCACTCAAAAATCTATCAAAAAGTTTTAGTACGACTTTGGTAAGCTATGAAGCCGCACTGCTTGATGGAGTGTACTGTGCTTCAACATACGAGTATTATTACGGTGTGTGTATAAGGTAAGACATATTATCTGGTGTTTTGTTTCACAATATTATGCAAAAGCAACTTTTCTTTCATTCTGGTACCTGCTGATCTGTAGTTGGGATCTGCATAAGTCCTGGAAATTTCCGCGCGTTTGCCTTTGTAGTCCGTACAACGTAGTCGATAAGCTTTTTATTTTTCTCTATCTTCTTGTTATGAGACATTCATTCTCCTCTGTTGCCATTTCTAATATAAAGTAGTGTAAAGTTCTTACTTATATCTGTCAGTAAACTCCCCATGAAAGCTCTAAAACATACCGGTGTAGTGACTTTACATTATTCACCCAAGGAACTTTAGTTATTACAGAGTTCCGGTCGGACGTTTTTTTACAGGACACATTTCCTTGTTGATGTTTCCGGATGAGGAGATGCTGCGCCGTTATTGATTGAAATAAAGTCTGAATGTCATTAAAACAGTTAGCTCCGTCTTTTGACACTTCTTCTACCCCCGTCCTTGCACGCTACACCGCTACAACAAAGATGACGGGGAGAAGACGCTGCCAAAGGTGAGCCAGGTAAATAAGACCGCCCACAAAAAGGCGCATCCGGAAGCGACTGTCAGAAAGCGCCTTGAAGATGATCTGTAAAACATAATCTATGCAACATTTTGACTAAAGAACCACCGTTACACGTTATGTAGACCACAAGGAAGTGTTTTACATTTAGAAAAAAAATAAAATAATATGACTCCTTTAATGCGCCTTATAATCTGGTGTGCCTTTTGTATGAAAATAAACCTGACTAGACCCGCTAATTGGTAGTGTGCCTTATAATCCGGTGCGCCCTATGGTCCGGAAAATACAGTACCTAATTAATCCAAGGGCCAAACGTAAAAACGTAAAACTAGCTTGAGGTGTGATGAACCTTATCTACCACCAGGGGGAGTTTCGCTTCATTGCCTCAAGTTTAAAAGGACACTTTGGACAATGGATCAAATTCAATTGAGTTTTGTTATGTTACCTACTCAGTGGCCTAGTGGTTAGAGTGTCCACCCTGAGATCGGTAGGTTGTGAGTTCAAACCCCGGCCGAGTCATACCAAAGACTATAAGAATGGGACCCATTACCTCCCTGCTTGGCACTCAGCATCAAAGGTTGGAATTGGGGGTTAAAATCACCAAAAATGATTCCCGGGCGCGGCCACCGCTGCTGCTCACTGCACCCCTCACCTCCCAGGGGGTGATCAAGGGTGATGGGTCAAATGCAGAGAATAATTTTGCCACGCCTAGTGTGTGTGTGACAATCATTGGTACTTTTAACTTTTTATTGATTACAGACCATATCACCTCGTTAATAAGCTCATCCTAAATATTTCACCTAATTTAACCCTTGTGTGGTGTTCATATTGTTGTTACTCAGCCAGCGTTTGTGGGTCGGATGGACCCGTTGCATTTTGTGGCTTTTAATGCCTCACAATCAAACACTTTTTTGTTAAAATATTGACTCATCCCAAAAAACATCTGTAATGAAGTGCTTCGAGAGGCTGGTAAAGGAGTACATTGTCTCCAGACTTCCCCCCACATTCGACCCATACCAGTTTGCTTATCCCCCTAACCGTTTCACAGAGGACACCATCTCCTCTGCACTCCACCTGAGCTTAGAACATCCGGAAGGAAAGGACACACACGTGCGGATGTTGTTTCTGGACTTCTACTCGGCATTCAACACCAGCACTTGGTGAGCAAACTGGCCCCCCTTGGATTCAGTACCCCCCTATGCAACTGGCTGTTTGACTTCCTCACAGACAGACCCCAGTCTGTGAGAGTGGGCAACAACACCTCCAGTGCCATCTCCCTGAGCACCGACTCCCCCCAAGGCTGCATCCTGAGTCCGCTGCTGTTCACGTTGATGACCCATGACTGCTGCGCCAGGTCCACTACTAACCACATTGTGAAGTATGCGGACGACACGACAGTAGTGGGCCTCATCCGTGACAACAACGACATGGACTACAGGGAGGAGGTGAAACATCTGGTTGACTGGTGCAGAACCAACAACCTGGTCCTGAACGTCGACAAGACCGAGGAGATCATTGTCGACTTCAGGAAGCACCAGTCCAGCCACGCTCCACTCTTCATCAGCGGCACATCGGTGGAGATGGTAAGCAGCACCAAGTTCCTGGGGGTGCAGATAACTGACCATATAACCTGGTCCCTACACACCGGAGCTCTTGTAAAAAGAGCTCAGCAGCGCATGCACTTTTTGGGTCGGATGAAAAGAGCACAGCTCCCTCCCCTCATTCTCAGCACATTCTACAGAGGCACTATAGAGAGCCTGCTGACCAACTGGACTGGAGCCTGCAATGCCTCAGACTGGAAGTCTCTCCAGAGAGTGGT
>NC_084745.1:15499744-15537244 GCF_033978785.1 Entelurus aequoreus | reverse complement strand
TCTAAAAATGAAATAAGTAAACATCTGAGTAAAATAATTCCAAACAAATGTAATGAATATATTAGTGTAGAATTCAATGCAATATTATAATGGTGTTCATATATATTTAAATACTGTAAAGGCAAATATTGCATGGAATGTGTTGCAGTTATCATGAAATTGGCACATATTAATATGAATGCACGCATAAATAACAGACATTTATTGTTAAAAAGACAGTTTCATTGTGTGCAATAAATCCAGGCAGGAAAAGCCCTTGGAGACACAATGAAAAAGGTGATGTTCACCAATGTAAAGCTGAATAAAATCCGATGTTGTGCTTCCAGAGCGTGAAAACAGTCGATGCCTCTCTCGCAAAGTCGCCGTGTCTAAAAACGATTCAAACAATATTGCCCTCCGCTCCTGGATGATGAGAGCGGCTGTGAAGACTCTGCACCGCCGAGGCCCGAGAACACTTTAATATCAGTGAAGCCTTCGGGGGGGGGGGGGGGGGGGGGGGAGAGTGGGTGGAAGTAACCTAATGAAAAGTAGCAACTCAGCACAACTCCTCGCTCCTCACGCGGAGCGACAAGTGTTACATTGACGGCCGACATGTTGGAAGTCGACTTGTTAGCCGTGATCTCGTGCATGAAGGCCGCCAGCGCACAACCAAAGCAACATGAATAACGTCACATGAGTCATTGTCTGCGCTCTATGCCGCTTCCCAAGCACGCTGTGTGTAGACAGTGGAATATCACATCTAATATATAACATGTTCACACTTGCAAATGTATTGGGACACCTACTGTACGCCACGTAAACAATTGCAATTTCGAAAAATCTACTCTCGAGTGGGCCGACACGATAACTTAAAAATAAAGACAACTTCAGAGTGTTTTCTTTGTTTAAAAATAGAACAAGCACCTTCTGAAAATGTACAAATCATAATGTTGTTGTTTTTTTACACTTACATGTTATGGTTAATAGTATTCTATCTTTATTTGTCGTTATTTAATATTCATATTTCCCATTCTTGCTTGATGTACAGCTTAAGTTGTTCAACAGCCCGTTGTGGTATTTTAGGCTTCATAATGTGCTACACATTTCCAATGGGAGACAGGTCTGGACTACAGGCAGGCCAGTCTAGTACCCGCACTTTTTTACTATGAAGCAACGCTGTTGGTAACACGTGCATAATGTGGCTTGGCATTGTCTTGCTGAAATAAGCAGGGGCGTCTGTGAAAAACACATTGCTTGGATGGCAACATATGTTGCTCCAAAACCTGTATGTACCTTTCAGCATTAATGGTGCCTTCACAGATGTGTAAGTTACCCATGCCTTGGGCACTGATACACCCCCATACCATAACAGATGCTGGCTTTTGATTTTTGCGCCTATAACAATCCGGATGGTTCTTTTCCTCTTTGGTCCAGAGGACACGACGTCCACGGTTTCCAAAAACAGTTTGAAATGGGGACTCGTCAGACCACAGAACAATTTTGCATCAGTCCATCTTAGATGAGCACGAGCCCGGCGAAGCCGGCGGCGTTTCTGGGTGTTGCTGATAAATGGCTTTCGCTTTGCATAGTAGAGTTTTAACTTGCACTTACAGATGTAGCGACAAACTGTAGTTACTGACAGTGGTTTTATGAAGTGTTCCTGAGCCCATGTGGTGATATCCTTTACACACTGATGTCGCTTTTTGATGCAGTACCGCCTTAGGTATCGAAGGTCACGGGCATTCAATGTTGGTTTTCGACCTTGCCTTTTACGTGCAGTGATTTCTCCAGATTCTTTGAAACTTGTGATGATATTAAGGACCGTAGATGGTGAAATCCCTAAATTCCTTGCAATAGCTCGTTGAGAAATGTTGTTCTTAAACTGTTCGACAATTTGCTCACGCATTTGTTCACAAAGTGGTGACCCTCGCCTCATCCTTCTTTGTGAAAGACTGAGCATTTCATGGCACCCACTTTGTTCCCATTTAGCCTGTTCACCTGTGGGATGTTCCAAATAAGTGTTTGATGAGCATTCCTCAACTTCCTCAGTCTTTTTTGGCACTTGTGCCAGCTTTTTTGAAACACGTTGCAGCCATGAAATTCCAAATGAGCTAACATTTGCACAAAATAACAACGTTTCCCAGTTTGAATGTTAAGTATCCTTGTCTTTGCAGTCTATTTGAATATAAGGATTTGCATCATATAAGGATTTGCATCATTGTATTCTGTTTTTATTCACGATTTACACAACGTGCCAACTTCGCTGGTTTTGGGTTTTGTAACTTGCGCTCTTAATTTTTATTTCCCACTACCTGTTTGTGGTCGTAGCAACATTTTCACTTTGTTTGCATTGCAGTCTCGTTCGGTTCAGCTTTTGCTGCATATTTAGTTGGAACATTTTTCTGTGAATGCTTCATGTTTGTAAACTGTTGTCGTCTTCCAGAATCCCGTTAAGTTCACTTCAAAGCCGGTTTCCTTTTGTTTTGTACGGCATGGCTTTCCCTGTGCTTCGAGTGCATTCCCAGCTGCACTCGTCTTTTTTTTTGTCATAGTGTCTGCACCTGGGGATCAGGACAAGATGCGACCCAAGTGTCACATCGAGTACCTTCTGGACCTTGAAGGCCAATTGGACAGGACAATAGTAGCAGAAATAGGCTAGTAAGTGAAAAAGTGCTCCTCGGCCTTGACGGTGACCTTTAATAGCCTTTTTTGTAGCAGTGTGTTAATATTTAATAATCACTTCTTCTTCTTTTTTTTTTTTTTTTTGAATAAATGAAAGACGACCTGTTCAAATAACGAGAGCAGGCTGGAATTTGAGACTTTCATTATTTAGGACATCTGAACTTTCACATACAAAAGGAGAGAAAGTGTTCGCCAAGTCCTCTCGCTGCTGATTAAAAATGGATTCTGGCACCTCGTCGTCAGGGCGGCAGGTTGATTTTCCTTCACTGATAGTGAGCCCCCCACCACCTCTTTAGCCCCAGCCCCTCCTCATATCTAATTTATTGCCATCTGCTCATCTGGACTGTAAATCTACAAGAGGGCCGACTGGTTCGCCACAGTTTTTTATCTGTTCAACATTTAGCAACGTCTAATTAGATGAGAAGGCGGAAGTGGCAATGCGGCGGAGTAATGGCGGTCGTAATGGTCGGGATAGTGCGCGTGTGTGTTGTTAGACGGGAGCTAATGACAGCTCGACAGCAGCTGTAATGTGGCGTCCTGATTAAAGAGGCGACACAACATCAACAGTTGGCTCATGGAGACGTTCAAGGTCAGCGGCTGACAAAAGTTCTCTGATTGATCGCATAATTGGATTGACGATAATTAGCATTGGTTTTGTCAATTAAACCTCATCTTTTTAGATCTATGTATTTTTTATTTTTACTGTACCGTGATTATAACAGATATTTTTTTTAGAATTTGTAATTGTTCAAATTAAAATGTGCAAAAAAATAATGTGTCAATATTACTACTACTATAAAACAATATTTTTTTAAACAGTATAATACTTGTATTGCCACTAGTAGTTGTGATAATATTTATTATGAATTCACTATTAATGTATCACAATGTTATTTATTATTATCATTATCATTTATATTATTTTTATTATTAAAAATACTACTCATTATTTTTTGTCATCATTATCATTAGCAGTACAATTGATATATCATAAATAATAACAGTATGATTAAATGATTTAATAATACAATGGTATGTATAAAACAATGAATTAATAGTATTGCCAGTACTTATAGTAAAAATAAATATCAATATTATTGAGTTATTATTTAGTTCAGTTCATCCATTCATCCATTGTCTACCGTTTGTCCCTCAGTTTCAGTGTATTTCGAACATGCATACGATGCAATGTAATGCATCACATATTTACAGTTGTTTCATCACAGCATGTCCGAAAAGGAGTAGGAAGAAGCAGAATGTATTTAATCCTACCCCTTTTCATATCATAGCAATTTTATCCCATGTCCTTGTTGTCTGTAACAGAAGAGTGACTAAATAAATATTAAATAATTCATATACCGTACCATAGTAAGTAAACAAATATTAAACACATAAATAATGATTATCTAAAAAATAAATATTTATAATTAGTGTTATTATTAATTATAATATTATTATAATCATAATTATTAATTATTTTTTTAAATTCAACAATATATTCTTAGTTTTGCCTTTACTAGTAGTAATAATTGTTATCATTGATTTATTCTGATACTTATCTATTAATCATGTAAATATTATTTAATAATAAATATTAATAAAACTTACAAAACAAGGTATTAATAGTATTGCCACTGCCAGTACTAATTATTATTATTATTATTATTAGTTTATGATGTATTTATTGTCATGTTAATCTATTATTATTATTATTATTATTATTATTATTATTATTATTATTATTACTGATATGCACTAAATACAAAATACATTATGTTTATGATTATTTTCAAGGGTTACATTTTTGTAAACAATGCACTTTTACTATAGTTGTGGTTATTTATTGAGTTAATTACATTTTTTTTGTAAACAAAAATAATGCATGCTTGAATACAATGATTGAAATAAAGAAAATATTGAAAAAAAATCATTTATAAACATTTATACAAATTGTATTTGGATGATGTGCGCGCCGAAATAATCACATTTGCACTCAACATTGTTCCCCCCAAAAAACATATTGTACATTATTATGCTGTGAATTCTCTTTTTTGATGTGTCTACGGTACAAAGCCAGGCTTAAAATTTTTTTAAAAAAGGCGCTGCGACTTTTGCATGTGCTCCCATTTGACGATTGTGTGACGAAATGTAGAAATACAACATGCTTTTTTTCCCCCCACAATGCAAGGTGTGCTATCTGGCCTCGTTATAATATCTTCCTCTGCACACGCTAATGACGCACAGCAACAACTGCAAAAAATTCACACCCAGAGGCGTTTTCTTCCTTTTATTTTTATTTTTTTTTGTCGTTCAAACCAACACAGCGGGGTTTGAACGACACACACACACACACAAACACACCCACCCACACACCCCTTACTCCCCACTGTCAGATAGGCCTGTGAGGTTGTAAGTCAGGCTGGCTCCCACACACACCCTTTATTTTAATGCGCATCCACTCAGGTGGGATCATTGGGGGGGGGGGGGGGAAAGCCGCATGAGGCAGCCATCAGCTGCACCTATTATCAGTCCATTACATCGGACAACTGCATGTGGGTCACGACCACCTGCCGGCTGCTTGTCAGGTTACGACCACATCCCGCTGCCAACGATGCAACATTTAAAACCTCGTTACCATCTTCATCATTTACGACAGATATCACAAATATGCTCACATAACGTAACAAAATGCCTTCCTTACGTCGACTTCCACCTCGCGTGCTAATTGGCGCGCTGGCAGCCGCGACGACGAAAACCCCGTCTCTCCATCCGTTTACCCCGTTGCCATGGCGAACACCTAGCATGCGGAATCTGACCTGTGCTATTTCCGCCTCCTCAGCTCTCCGGAGGAGATCTTGACAACCGAGCTTCGAAAAGTAAACCTCGCAGACTTCGTGACGGACGGCGGCGTCCTCGTCTCGCACTCGCTGGAAAAAATCTTGGCGGCCGTTAAATCGTTTGTTTCGGCTCGGGATGAACCTGATGGAAAGATGACAGCATTCCAGAGGTCCTAAAAAAGTCCTCTGGCGTCGTCACAGTGAGTGAAGTTGGACAATGAATTTACAGCACTTACACTACCGTTCAAAAGTTTGGGGTCACCCAAACAATTTTGTGGAATAGCCTTCATTTCTAAGAACAAGAATAGACTGTCGAGTTTCAGATGAAAGTTCTCTTTTTCTGGCCATTTTGAGCGTTTAATTGACCCCACAAATGTGATGCTCCAGAAACTCAATCTGCTCAAAGGAAGGTCAGTTTTGTAGCTTCTGTAACGAGCTAAACTGTTTTCAGAAGTGTGAACATGATTGCACAAGGGTTTTCTAATCATCAATTAGCCTTATGAGCCAATGAGCAAACACATTATACCATTAGAACACTGGAGGGATAGTTGCTGGAAATGGGCCTCTATACACCCATGTAGATATTGCACCAAAAACCAGACATTTGCAGCTAGAATAGTCATTTACCACATTAGCAATGTATAGAGTGTATTTCTTTAAAGTTAAGACTAGTTTAAAGTTATCTTCATTGAAAAGTACAGTGCTTTTCCTTCAAAAATAAGGACATTTCAATGTGACCCCAAACTTTTGAACGGTAGTGTCAAAGGGAACTGCACATTTTGCATATCATTCACAATCCTCACGTAAGGCAAGAACACATATGTTTGTCTTTTTAATGCAGGGGTGTCAAACTCATTTTAGGTGGGGGGCCCACATGGAGAAAAATCTACTCCCAAGTGGGCCAGACTGGTAAAATCACGATAAATTAAAAATAAAGACAACTTCAGATTTTTTTCTTTGTTTAAAAATAGAACAAGCACATTCTGAAAATGTACAAATCCTCCATCGGTGAGGTACGATAAAAAAACAATACCTAATAATTAGGGATGTCCGATAATATCGGGCTGCCGATATTATCGGCCGATAAATGCTTTAAAATGTAATATCGGAAACTATGGGTATCGGTTTCAATAAGTAAAATGTATGACTTTTTAAAGGCCTACTGAAACCCACTACTACCGACCACACAGTCTGATAGTTTATATATCAATGATGAAATCTTAACATTGCAACATATGCCAATAAGGCCGGGTTAACTTATAAAGTGCAATTTTAAATTTCCCGCCACACTTCCGTTTGAAAACGTCTATGTATGATGATGTATGCACGTGACATCAATGGTTGATACGGAAGTATTCGGACCTATTGAATCCAATACAAAACACTCTGTTTTCATCCCAAAATTCCACAGTATTCTGGACATCTGTGTTGGTGAATCTTTTGCAATTTGTTTAATGAACAATGGAGACTGCAAAGAAGAAAGCTGTAGGTGCGATCGGTGTATTAGCGGCGGACTACAGCAACACAACCAGGAGGACTTTGAGGTGGATAGCAGACGCGCTACCGTGAGTACAGCTTTGGCTTCCAAACATTTGATCGCTTGCCCGTACGTGCGTGTCGCTATGTGCATGTCACGTACGTAACTTTGGGGAAATATATGTTTCTTGCCGACTCTGATGGCGGCCGGGGTGTCGTCGAAAGCTAAAACGCCCGCCGCCGCCGCCGTCCCGTAGCTAAGTTAGCTTAAATGGCGTCGTTAGCAACAGCATTGTTAAGCTTCGCCAAGCTGGAAATTATTAACCGTGTATTTACATGTCCATGGTTTAATAGTATTGTTGATCTTCTGTCTATCCTTCCAGTCAAGGGTTTATTTATTTTGTTTCTATCTGCATTTGAGCCCGATGCTATCACGTTAGCTCAGTAGCTAAAGAGCTTCGCCGATGTATTGTCGTGGAGATAAAAGTCACTGTGAATGTCCATTTCGCGTTCTCGACTCTCATTTTCAAGAGGATATAGTATCCGAGGTGGTTTAAAATACATATCCGTGATCCACAATAGAAAAAGGAGAAAGTGTGGAATCCAATGAACCCTTGTACCTAAGTTACGGTCAGAGTGAAAAAAGATACATCCTGCACTGTAGTCTTTCACTCTCACTTTCCTCATCCACAAATCTTTCATCCTCGCTCAAATTAATGGGGTAATCGTCGCTTTCTTGGTCCGAATCTCTCTCGCTGCTGGTGTAAACAATGGGGAAATGTGAGTAGCCCTTCCTCGGTGACGTCACGCTACTTCCGATACAGAATAAAAAAATAGACGTAAAAATGAGCGCTCATCAATCTTCCCCAATACGTCACTTTATTGACATTTGCGGCACTCGAGGGTCTTGTGAGATTATTAAGAAAAAATTAGTTGGGAAACACTTTTTATTTCAACAGACTCTCACGCCGTCAAAACTCTAAAGACCGACTGCACAGTTCCTATCTTCACAATAAAAGCGCTGCTTCATCCTGCCTGCGCTAACAAAATAAGAGTCTCGGAAAGCTGGCGTGCACAAGCTAGCAAGACACGGAGTTTGCCGTCAATATATTTATTGTAAAGTGTGTAAAAACGAGTATGGAAGCTGGACAAATAAGATGCCAAAAACCAACCACTTTCATGTGGTATTTTTTTCTCTCCATTTGAAAATGTGGACGTTATCATCACCACTGTCTGAATCCAATCAATGCAAGTCATCAGAATCAGGTAATACACCAACTTATTTTCTTGTCTTCATGAAAGAAAGGAATCTATATGTGTTAAACATGCTTGTATTATCATTAAACACCTTTAACTTGTTAACAAAAACGTCTCTTTCATTAATAAATAAATATAAGTGATATATATGAATGAGGTAGATCCCCTCGACTTGGTCAATTGAAAAGTAGCTCGCCTGCAGAAAAAGTGTGGGCACCCCTGATCTACGGCTTTTCACACACACAAGTGAATGCAACGCATAATTGGTCAACAGCCATACAGGTCACACTGAGGGTGGACGTATAAACAACTTTAACACTGTTACAAATATGCGCCACACTGTGAACCCACACCACACAAGAATGACAAACACATTTCGGGAGAACATCCGCACCGTAACACAACAGAACAAATACCCCGAACCACTTGCGGCACTGACTCTTCCGGGACGCTACAATATACACCCCCCGCTACCCCACCTCAACCTCCTCATGCTCTCTCAGGGAGAGCATGTCCCAAATTCCAAGCTGCTGTTTTGAGGCACGTCAAAAAAAATAATGCACTTTGTGACTTCAATAATAAATATGGCAGTGCCATGTTGGCACTTTTTTCCATAACTTGAGTTGATTTATTTTGGAAAAACTTGTTACATCCAGCGGGGCATCACAACCAAATTAGGCATAATAATGTGTTAATTCCACGACTGTACATATCGGTATCGGTTGATATCGGAATCGGTAATTAAGAGTTGGACAATATCGGATATCGGCAAAAAAGCCATTATCGGACATCTCTACTAATAATGAATAATCGTCATAAACACACATACTCCCTCACATTCAGTTACAGTATGACATATGTTTGTTATTCAAAAGTCAGTATTCACAATGAGGAACAGAAACATTTGGCAGTCTCACAATTCAAAATTGCACACCGTTTTTTAACATTCAACATTTTTAGTTTTTCAGTCTGCTAGTTTTTGTTTTTATTACCCTATACCGTCTGTCTGATGGCAGCGGTTCAAACAGACTGTGCCCTTTTATTTTTATTTTCACTGCCCGGTTGATGCAGCGCATTATTGCATCAGGCCTGTTAAAGGGGGGGAAACCAACAGGCTTTGCTCCACGTTCTAAAATGAGTGTAATGTGTGTGTCCTCTTATTAATATTATGTTGTTTTGTATGATATACAACATTTATTATGTTTGGACAATAGTTGCATTGCACAGTTACACCTGTCTTTAGAGACCACTTAAAGGAAACAGCAAAAGTGGCCACTATTTGGAGGTTGGGAGCCATTTTGTGCGGAACTCTGACTTTCAAGTGGGATAAAACGGGATGCCTTGGCTTTGTAAACTCGGAGGATGATTTGTTGGGATGGCGAGGTTGAAAAAGGCAGAACAAATGAGGGAGATTGTTCGTTTGTGCGGGATAATATGACGTCTATACGGACGTAAGTGTAGCATGTACGCCACCACCCGCAATTATAGGGATGTGCCAATTGATTAGCTATCAATCAGCTATATGGGCCGAGTTCCGTGAAAAAATGATGTGATCGCTATTAATGCCTTTTAATGCCGATCGCAAAAGCCGATCCACACTGGCTGACAAGCAGCTAAAAGCTAATAATATTTATCCATACACAGTGTGGAGCCGCTCTTCTTAGTTAACAATAATCGCCTCCAGTACGGCAAATAAACTGCATGTCTTAGTATCGTAATTACCATTATCATGTACCATTATCACTGGAGGGCGAAACATGTTGCGCACCGAAAGCAAGCAACGCCAATATTTAAGCTAACTGCTAAGCTAACTTGAAACAACACCAAGAAATAAATGTATGGTGAAGTTTAAAAAGTGTCGATGGAAGCACGTTTTAGCAGAACGTTAGCAGATATTAAAAGGAAATTAACAAGTAGGCTCAAATTTGCAGCGAGCAACGCCAATATTTAAGCTAAATGCTAAGCTAACTTGAAACAACACAAAGAAATAAATGTTTGGTGAAGTTTAAAAAGTGTCGATGGAAGCACGTTTTATCAGAACGTTAGCAGATATTAAAAGGAAATTAACAAGTAGGCTCAAATTTGCAATTACGGTAGGACATGAACCGCTGATACGCCGATATGCCCATTAATTTTCAATGGGGAGGGGGGAATTCCTGGTAATTTGGGGCAATTAGGGAATTTTTGGGAACCGGGAAACATGCTGACTTGAATGTCCAGGGTGAGTAAAATGTCTGGATGGTGGAATCAAATTAAACGTGTGGGATATGCAGTAGATTGTATAACGGCCATGCATTTCAATGGGGAAAAAAATCCGTGAAAATCGGGAATTTTTTGAAAAGGAAAACATGTTTTGTGTTCAATGTAACGGAAGTGTAGTGTGGGTGGATGGTTGAAAGGTTGGAATCAGGTTAAAAAATGGCGCCTATTTTGGATAATTTAGGGCACAGTAGAACTATGAACACGTCCATTCATTTGAATGGGAATTTCCTGGAAATTTGAGAATTTTGGAAATCCAGGAATGTTTGAAAACATTGATACTAGCACAATTGTCCCCAAACATATGAATAGGATTGTTTTGGAATGTTTTGAAACGTTAGAAAAATGTTGACGTAGTAACAGTTTGAATTTGAAATCCTGGAATTTCGGGAAAACCAGGAAATTATACGGAGGAGCATTTGTTGTCATAACTAAAAGGAATGTTTTAAAAGTGGTATGATGGGAAACGGCTGGAAAAATGTGGACTTTGAAAACTTTCTACAAAGAGGTGAAAATAGGGCTTTCGAAAACCGTGAATTCCTGGAATTTTTTTTAACTTGGAAAATCATAGTTTGATTGTCCAAGGTGAGATGAGTGTGTGGATGGTGGAACAACTCGAATCGGTTGAGAAATGTGGGACTTGTGCAAGTTCGACAAATGGCCCATTCATTTTCAACGGGAAAACTGTCCCGGAAAGCTGGGGATTCTGGGTAACTCTGGATATATATTTGTTTGTATTATTTTTGGGAGCTCACGGTCGAGCCGACGTTTTTGATACTCTAATGGTTCCGATCGGATAAAAAATGTGGGCTGTGGCCTCCAGCAATCTTTTGCGGTGGAATAATAATAATAAATTGAGTATTTTTTTGGTGTAGAATCCTATATGTGTGAATGCCCACTCGTTCACACAATTAATACGATTTAGAGATAGGATAACGACACGTAAGAAAGCAATCAAAGTGATCCATAAACTGGTGACGTCGACACCAAGGGCAGTATCAGTATATGATTGATACAAGAGTGATTAGGACAATATTTGTATTTTCTCAATAATTTTTTTGGTCTTTTTTTATCAAGGTTTCCAAACTCAGTATAAAGAGTAAAAATTGTGTGCCATAGATAGAACTCTGTGAAACAGGGGTTAGTGAATGTGCCTCGCAATATTAAGGTCCTGGGTTAATAATAATAATAATAGATTGTATTTGTAAAAAGCACTTTACATTGAGTAAACAACCTCAAAGTGCTACAGTGTATTAAAAAAATAATAAAATACAAATAAAAAGATAAAAAATAAATACAAAATAAAACAGCCAAATAGCTAAAACTAGTATGCATATATCTAAAACAAGGCTTTTTTTTTTTTTTAAAAGAAGGGTTTTTAAGCCTTTTTTAAAAGCATCCACGGTCTGTGGTGCCCTCAGGTGGTCAGGGAGAGCGTTCCACAGACTGGGAGTGACGGAGCAGAATGCCTGGTCTCCCATTGTTCGTAGCTTTGTCCTCGGAGGTTGGAGGAGGTTAGCCTGTCCGGGTTCAATTCCCGGGCTCGAAGTCTTTCTGTGTGGAGTTTGCATGTTCTCCCCGTGACTGCGTGGGTTCCCTCCGGGTACTCCGGGCTTCCTCCCACCTGGGGATAGGTTGATTGGCAACACTAAATTGGCCTTAGTGTGTGAATATAGATAGATAGATAGATAGATAGATAGATAGATAGATAGATAGATAGATAGATAGATAGATAGATAGATAGATAGATAGATAGTGAGTGTGAATGTTGTCTGTCTATCTGTGTTGGCCCTGCAACGCAGCTGGGATAGGCTCCAGCACCACCCACCCACCCCGAGAGGGACAAGCGGTAGAATATGGATGGATGGAGATACAACTAGATATGGTAGCCCCCTTTGAGTTGTGTGCTTACAGTAAGCATAAGCAAATAGGGGCAATTTAGTTGTGCCGGTGTTGTGGCGAAACATGCCCCCCCACTGCATCTGAGCTTGCATATGAATCCAAGAAAAATGTGGAAACCTAATTTCACATCAACGAACAACATCACATCCGTGCCATAAATAATGCTATAGTTCACTCTATAATTGAATATGTGATTTATTTTATAATTGTTTTAGTTTTTTGCCGGAAAACCAAAAGTGCTCCCAGCATGCCTTGCAACACTTGATTGTTGACATTTTCGCTTGAATCCATAACCTAATAAATCGTACAGTTGTAGTGTGAAACATGGATATTAAATCAGGGGTTCTCATTCTTTTCGACCTCAGGGGCCCGGGGCCCACCCAAATATTAACACTGACTTACTCCTCTTACTGTTGATTTTAATCATATTCAATAATTACATCCAACCTACTTACAGTGTACAACCTTGTCAAATGTTATGAAAGCGTGTGTCAATCACAAATATTATTATTTATTTGGCTGATAACAAAAATCAGTACAAATCAAAATATCATGCATAATAAGGGACTAGTGTTGTACGGTATACCGGTATTAGTATAGTACCGCAATACTAATGAATCACATTTGATACAATACCGCCTCTGAAAAGCACCGGTACTATTTTATTTAAGGACAAACTTGCAATTAGAAACATATGTTTAATGTAACCTAAGATTTGTTGTTAAACTAAAGCCAATAATGCCATCTTTTGTGGTCCCCTTTATTTAGAAAAGTACCGAAAAGTATCAAAATAATATTGGTACCGTTACCAAAATGTTGGTATCGGGACAACACTATAAGGGACTCATTAATAATTGCCGGAAAAAATCATTTACGTACAATTATCTTGTTCTAAAATACGAACACTTAATTACTAAAAAATATGTTTACCTAAATTGTAAATAAAACTAAAATGAAAAAATGAAAATACAGCTTTACCACTTTTGTCATATCTTTTGCGCTTAAGAACCTTCTCTATGACTTTAGCGCCAGACTTTTTCTGTTTGTTTGATATTGACTTTACTGCCACTAGTGGTGGAAAATTGCATTACAAGTGAGTACTGCTGAGGAACACATTTTATATGGTGGCCCTCTAGGCAGAGCTCGCGGCCCTATGGTTAAGAAAGACAAATACAGTCGTGGTCAAAAGTTTACATACACTTGTAAAGGACATAATGTCATGGCTGTCTTGAGTTTACAATCATGGTTGTTTTACAAATTTATTATGGGTCGACTGAAAATGTGACCAAATCTGCTGGGTCAAAAGTATACATACAGCAATGTTAATATTTGGTTACATGTCCCTTGGCAAGTTTCACTGCAATAAGGTGCTTTTGGTAGCCATCCACAAGCTACCGGGCAAGCTTCTAGTTGAATTTTTGACCACTCCTCTTGACAAAATTGGTGCAATTCAGCTGAATTTGTTGGTTTTCTGACATGGACTTGTTTCTTCAGCATTGTCCACACGTTTAAAGTCAGGACTTTGGGAAGGCCATTCTAAAACCTTCATTCTAGCCTGATTTAGCCATTCCTTTACCACTTTTGACGTGTGTTTGGGGTCATTGTCCTGTTGGAACACCCAACTGCGCCCAATACCCAACCTCCGGGCTGATGATTTTAGGTTGTTCTGAAGAATTTGGAGGTAATCCTCCTTTTTCATTGTCCCATTTACTCTCCGTAAAGCACCAGTTTCATTGGCAGCCAAACAGGCCGAGAGCATAATACTACCACCACCATGCTTGACGGGAGGTATGGTGTTCCTGGGACTAAAGGCCTCACCTTTTCTCCTCCAAACATATTGCTGGGCATTGTTTCATCTGACATCACATGGACAAAAATAAGACCTTCTGGAGGAAAGTTCTGTCCTCCAGTTACATTTCGGCATTCCTTGGATTCATACACATGCGCAGATGCAAGGCGTGGATACAATGGGGAGCACGTCCCGCCAGAACACCGGCACATTGTGCTTACATGTTTTTACGATGACAATGAAGTAAACCGCGTAGAAATTGATTGCCTTATATGGGAAAGCGCCGGCCATCTTAACTGGGGACACTTTCCCATATAAGGCAAAACAATGGGTGCTGTCCTTATATAAATGTTCAGCGCCACCTGTTGCTCAGGCGCGCACCTGCTCGTTGTTGTTTTTGACGAAGCGCTGGCGCCGGAAGACGAGACGCTGCAATCGCCGCCATCGTCAAAAACGTTCTCCAGCTGCATCCTTCCATCCTGATTCACACCAGAGTGTTTAATTTTGCACTTTTATTCCAAATACAAGCACATTAGCCTCCCCTCCGTGCCGAGATTCATCACTGTGCTTTTTTTCTTTCTTTTTTTCTATTACCGCAGTCATCTAAATGCAAATGGGGAAGTGTCCCTTTTTCTCCAGCGAGGGACGACGCTCCTGGCAGAGCGCGCGCGCCAGCCAGTATAGAGACGCCTTCCTCGCCTCCGACTCAGGCAAGGAAATGTGATCTCCGCCGCCGACTGCTTATCGTGTTGACTTAGTTGCGCTGGCAAAGATGTCGCTGATTGAACACGGGCGCCGGGCGACATGCTTTTTGTACGTGTGTGAAGCCTGTGAAAAACACCTGAGGTTTTTTTTGTTTGGTTTTTTTTTCTCTTTTTTTTTTTCTTCTTCTAAATGCTGACTTTCTGTTCCTTTGACAACGAAGCAAACTAACAATGAGGACGGGAAAAATGAAAGCCAGGAGAAGAAAATCAATCCGGTTACGAAATTGACAGAACCACAACAATTGTCCTTGTTAATTGGGGAAAAAAAAAAAATGCTGATAATTAAATTGGCTTATCTTGTTTACATTGTGTGAGGCAGAAGAACATTAACAACCTGGGGCCGTACTTATCAAGCTTCTTAGAGTGCCATTTTACACTTAAGTCCTGAGAATTTGCGAAATTTAGTCCTACTCTCAAACTTAAGAATAAAAGCTTTTTATCAACGTTCTTAAGTCTAAGAATCCCTCCTACTCTCCACGATATTTAAGAGACCTTCAGAGGTGTCTTAAGTGGTTAGGAGTTGCCAGCAGGGGATGGCACTGAGGCGAGAGAGACGTGCGCGAACGTTCAGGGAACGGAACAATGTTTTGGTTTTTTTGATGACGAGCAGCTGATCAAACGGTATCGTTTAGACAGAGCGGATATTATTTTTGTCACAGATTTAATACTTTTCGATTCCTTGTTGATTTCTGCATGTGTCTGCAGTGGGCTAGTATATATAGAGCCACCCACACCAGTTTCAAATTAGTTGCCTAATTAATGAATTGGAAAGAAAATGTTATGACAGTAGCGTATGTGTGTGGCCGTGAGGTGAGTGACGTCAGTGAGTGTGTGGGCGATAGAAGAGAGGGAGCGGTAGCGTGAGTGCCGGCGGGGACTAATTTGTTTTGTATTATTTTGTAGTTTATTGTCAAAATATACACTCCCATTGTCCACTTAAATATTTCCAAGATATTTCTTTATTCTTAGACAACGGATTCCCTTCCGTGATTGGTCATTTCTATGGACACAGAAATGACGTCACCTAAAATTCCGTTTACGGCACATAGCAATGTCGTAATTCAGCTCTGAGTGTGACACTTAAGATTCAGTCCTACACTTCGCTGAAAGTGTGAGTAAGACGCTTGATAACTAACTTTTAAGTGCAGCTTTCAGCGAATAATTTATTTACTCTTAAGTCAACTCTTAGCAGACTTCTTAGGAGTAATTCTAAGAAGCTTGATAAGTACGGCCCCTGTTCTCTAAGTCGTTGTTTTAATCACACTGTTTTATTTTCTATGAACTAAGGTTGTCCAAAGTTTTGCCTGGGCACCTTTTTTGGTATTTTTGTTGGTTTTAAGCACATGTGTCAAACTCAAGGCCCGGGGGCTAAATCTAACCCACCACATTATTTCAGATGGCCCGCAAAATCCCGGAAATAATATACGTTAATAAAATGCTTAATCTTTTCCGACTAAATATATTTGTTCTTTCCCTTTTGACATTAAAACTCATGTACTGCATGCGATTGCATATATTTTAAAATTCAATATCATCAAAATCAAAATATTATATTCCAAACATATTTTTTGGTAAAATAAAGATAAATACTGCACTTAAATATCTGCTTGACTTATGATTTATGTGGGCTCTGTACCGCGGATGTCGTTGTGGCTTCTGCAGCCCTTTGAGACACTTGTGATTTAGGGCTATATAAATAAACATTGATTGATGTATTGATTGATTTCCAAAAAGATTATCAATCAAATTTTAGACTGTAAAATTGACCACATATTTTACGGTTAAGTTTTTTACCGTAAAATCAACTATGGTACTGTTTTTTTCATATACAGTAAGACACTAAAACATTTTCTATGAACTAAGGCTGTCCAAAGTTTTGCCTGGGCGCTTTTTTTGTATTTTTATTGGTTTAAAGCACATATGTCAAACTCAAGGCCCGGGGGCTAAATCTAGCCCACCACATTATTTCAGATGGCCCGCAAAATCCCGGAAATAATATACGTTAATAAAATGCTTAATCTTTTCCGACTAAATATATTTGTTCTTTCCCTTTTGACATTAAAACTCATGTACTGCATGCAATTGCATATATTTTAAAATTCAATATCATCAAAATCAAAATATTATATTCCAAACATATTTTTTGTTAAAATAAAGATAAATACTGCACTTAAATATCTGCTTGACTTATGATTTATGTGGGCTCTGTACCGCGGATGTCGTTGTGGCTTCTGCAGCCCTTTGAGACACTTGTGATTTAGGGCTATATAAATAAATATTGATTAATGTATTGATTGATTTCCAAAAAAAATATCAATCAAATTGTAGACTGTAAAATTGACCACAGATTTTACGGTTAAGTTTTTTACCGTAAAATCAACTTTGGTACTGTTTTTTTCATATACAGTAAGACACTAAAACATTTTCTATGAACTAAGGCTGTCCAAAGTTTTGCCTGGGCACTTTTTTTTGTATTTTTATTGGTTTAAAGCACATATGTCAAACTCAAGGCCCGGGGGCTAAATCTAGCCCACCACATTATTTCGGATGGCCCGCAAAATCCCGGAAATAATATACGTTAATAAAATGCTTAATCTTTTCCGACTAAATATATTTGTTCTTTCCCTTTTGACATTACAACTCATGTACTGCATGCAATTGCATATATTTTAAAATACAATATCATCAAAATCAAAATATTATATTCCAAACATATTTTTTGTTAAAATAAAGATAAATACTGCACTTAAATATCTGCTTGACTTATGATTTATGTGGGCTCTGTACCGCGGATGTCGTTGTGGCTTGTGCAGCCCTTTGAGACACTTGTGATTTAGGGCTATATAAATAAACGTTGATTGATGTATTGATTGATTTCCAAAAAGATTATCAATCAAATTTTAGACTGTAAAATTGACCACATATTTTACGGTTAAGTTTTTTACCGTAAAATCAACTTTGGTACTGTTTTTTTCATATACAGTAAGACACTAAAACATTTTCTATGAACTAAGGCTGTCCAAAGTTTTGCCTGGGCACCTTTTTTGGTATTTTTGTTGGTTTTAAGCACATGTGTCAAACTGAAGGCCCGGGGGCTAAATCTGGCCCACCACATTATTTCAGATGGCCCGCAAAATCCCGGAAATAATATACGTTAATAAAATGCTTAATCTTTTCCGACTAAATATATTTGTTCTTTCCCTTTTGACATTAAAACTCATGTACTGCATGCAATTGCATATATTTTAAAATTAAATATCATCAAAATCAAAATATTATATTCCAAACATATTTTTTGTTGAAATAAAGATAAATACTGCACTTAAATATCTGCTTGACTTATGATTTATGTGGGCTCTGTACCGCGGATGTCGTTGTGGCTTCTGCAGCCCTTTGAGACACTTGTGATTTAGGGCTATATAAATAAACATTGATTGATGTATTGATTGATTTCCAAAAAGATTATCAATCAAATTTTAGACTGTAAAATTGACCACATATTTTACGGTTAAGTTTTTTACCGTAAAATCAACTTTGGTACTGTTTTTTTTATATACAGTAAGACACTAAAACATTTTCTATGAACTAAGGCTGTCCAAAGTTTTGTCTGGGCGCTTTTTTTGTATTTTTATTGGTTTAAAGCACATATGTCAAACTCAAGGCCCGGGGGCTAAATCTAGCCCACCACATTATTTCAGATGGCCCGCAAAATCCCGGAAATAATATACGTTAATAAAATGCTTAATTTTTTCCGACTAAATATATTTGTTCTTTCCCTTTTGACATTAAAACTCATGTACTGCATGCGATTGCATATATTTTAAAATTAAATATCATCAAAATCAAAATATTATATTCCAAACATATTTTTTGTTAAAATAAAGATAAATACTGCACTTAAATATCTGCTTGACTTATGATTTATGTGGGCTCTGTACCGCGGATGTCGTTGTGGCTTCTGCAGCCCTTTGAGACACTTGTGATTTAGGGCTATATAAATAAACATTGATTAATGTATTGATTGATTTCCAAAAAAAATATCAATCAAATTGTAGACTGTAAAATTGACCACAGATTTTACGGTTAAGTTTTTTACCGTAAAATCAACTTTGGTACTGTTTTTTTCCATAAACAGTAAGACACTAAAACATTCAAAAAATAACAAAAACATTATTAAAACAACAAGTTTTTACGGTAAAAAAACAAACTGGCTGCTCTTTTGCTTGAAATATACCGCAAAAACAGTGGTATTGTTTCTCCATTCCATTTCATTTACTATATTATTGTTTTATATGCTTTAAAAAAAACACTGCTTTTACTGTAAAATTCTGGTGACTGAGCTGCCAGTTATTTTTTTTTATTTTTTTTGCAGCTTATGTAAAAAAAAATATTGTTAATGTATTCTATATATACATGTATATTCATATATTACTCATTGTTAAACACGGCCCTCTGAGGGCAACCATAAATGCGATGTGGCCCTCAATGAAAACGAGTTTGACACCCCTTGTCTAAAGCATGGGTGTCCAAACCACGGTCCGTGGGCCAAGTGGGGCCTGCCGCCGTGCCCCGAGAAACACCACTACATTAATAAGGAAACTCCAACTTAATTTCAAATATCTGACAGTATAATTGCTACAATTTTGCCACCACCTTGTGGACAACATTAGTGATTCAGGTTAATGACTTTGAATGGCACTTTGACATGAAAACAGCACAGCATGTTTATGTCAGTATTCAGTATCAAATAGTTTTAGGTTCAATAATTATAGTTGCTTATTACTTACACATACAAAGTCTCCAAGGCAGGCATAATCCAAATTATTGTACCGTGACAACAAAGTTTCGCCAAAAAACAAATTCCCAGTCCACTTCAACTTAAATTTTGCCAACCATTCAGAATCCCTATGTAAGATAAGAACACACATGTTTTTTTCTTTTTTTATGCATTCTAAATAATGACATACGGCAAGTATGAGGTGGCTAACAACCAAGCTAATGGGAGTACTCCATTTCCCCCATAAAGCCCTCTAAAAAAACATCCAAAACCCCCAACAATACTCCAGTTATATCTCGTGACCTAAATATTGACCAAGTATTAGTGACATTGTTATTATAAGCGCTAACAATAAGGAACTTTTTTAGCTGTGCCGTGATCACAGGGTGCTAACTAGCTGTTACATTGTCATATTGAGCTGCTGCATTGCCTCTGAGTTGGTAAATCTTGATTCTAAATTTTAAATTATGCTTTCCGCTAGTATTGCATGTTGCCATATACTGAGAAGTTGGTCAACTTTGGACATTCACCTTTTTTTGAGGATTATGATTAATTCTTCATTTAAACGGGAAGATATAAACATCCCATCAGTCGGCATTCCGGTGAGAGCAGACATTGTACAGTAAGTGATTGTTTTATTATTTGCATAGTTTGTACATCTTGTTTAACACTTAGCAATTTAACTGCTACATGAGGCTTAGTGTTTCACCAAAGCTGGATCTGTTTAGCACACCGCTTCTAAAACTTGTAGATCATCCTCTTTATATTCAGGCTCTAAAATATAAGGTTCTGGAATATAATTTGTCCCAAAGTAGTCTTTGTTGTCTCTCATTAAGTATGTCATGATCAGTAGTGTTGTTGAAGGAAATAGCAAACGTTGTGATGGGTCTGTGAAATAATACGCCGCCATATGTTTAAAATGAGTAAAATGTGTAAATATTACATGTTATTATGAATGCTACTATGTTACACATATACTTACAGTGTGTCTATAAAACCCTGATGGAAGCTTTTAAGTGTTTGTTAGAGCGCTTTATAGGCAGATGTTTTTTTTTAATTAGCCTGCTGAATACTTTCAAAAATAAAAGTTAAACATAAAAGTGAAATATCATCATTAAAAAAAACGGAACCTGTCTTTCTAAAAAATAAAATAAAATGTAAGGCTGTCCAAAATGAGTATCACACTTCTTTTGTGGCATGTTTTTATTCAAACCCAATATTACTGTATTTTCCGGACTATAAGGCGCACTTAAAATCTATTGTTTTTTTCTTCTCAAAACTCGACAGTGCGCCTTATACGAAATAATTCAGGTTTTGCTCACCGACCTCGAAGCTATTTTATTTGGCACATGGTGTAATGATGAGTGTGACCAGTAGATGGCAGTCAAACATAAGAGATACGTGTTGACTGCAATATGATGGCAGTCCCACACAAGAGATATGTGTAGACTGCAATTTGACTCAAGTAAACAACACCAACATTTTATATGTTCCATTGAAAATATAGAACATTACACACGGCGCTCAAAAATCTATCAAAATGTTTTAGTACGACTTTGGTAAGCTATGAAGCTGCACCGCTTGATGGATTGTACTGTGCTTCAACATACGAGTATTATTATGGTGTGTGCAAGGTAAGACATATTATCTGGCGTTTTGTTTCGCAATGTTATGCAAAAGCAACTTTTCTTACCTTTTGGTACCTGCTGATCTGTATTTGGGATCTGCATAAGTCCTGAAAATGCGTGCGCGTCCGACGCCGTAGTCGATAAGCTTCTTCTTTTTGTCTATCTTCTTGTTATGGGACATTCATCCTCCGCTGTTGCCATTTCTAATACAAAGTTGTGTAAAGTTCTTACTTATATCTGTGAGTAAACTCGCCATGAAAGCGCTAAAACATACCGGTGTAGTGAGTTTACAGTATTCACCCAAGGAACTTTAGTTATTAGAGAGTTCCGGTCGGACGGTTTTTCACGGGACACATTTCTGGCCTTGTTGTTGTTTCCGGATGAGGAGATGCTGCTCTGTTATTGATTGAAGTAAAGTCTGAATGTCATTAAAACAGTTAGCTCCATCTTTTGACACTTCTTCCACTCCCGCCCTTGTACGCTACACCGCTACAACAAAGATGACGGGGAAAGACCCTGCCCAAGGTGAGCCACGTAAATAAGACCGCCCACAAAACGGCGCATCCGGAAGCGACTGTCAGAAAGCGGCTTGAAGATGATCTGTAAAACATAATCTATGCAACATTTTGACCAAAGAACCACCATTACATGTTATGTAGACCACAAGGAAGTGTTTTACATTTAGAAAAAAATAATTATAATATGAGTCCCTTAATGCGCCTTATAATCCGGTGCGCCTTATACATGAAAAAAGATTGAAAATAGACCATTCGTTGGCAGTGCGCCTTATAATCTGGTGTGCCCTATTATCCAGAAAATAGGGTATTCAAATTAAACATTACGAATGGGTTTTATTGCCGCGCTAAAAAATGATAATTAAACTGCACCAAGTATTTTAATTGGTGCTTCGTTTATTCAAAAGGTTCAATTATTAGTATTAGAGTCACGCTATAAACCAAGAAAATGATTTTAAAAATGTAACTTTGCCGAGTGTACAGAATGCACCCACGTTATTTACTTAACACAAAGCTGCTTAGCATAACAATAAACATATTTCAATTAGTTTTCCAAATAGAGGATTCATTTGTGTTACGAAGTGATGTCTTCCACGTTGCCTACTGTAAGTGTCAGGAGTGGTTTTATCGCCGTGAAGCGTCTACTGAGCGGCTGTTTAGAAAGGTTTTAATCTCCTCCGCGCATCAGCGCCGCCTCAAGTAGCCGATAAGAGACTGACGACTGCGGGGAAGTTTTTTTTTTTTGTCTTTCTCTTTTTCTTTTTTTTATTTTTTTCCCTGTTTGCCACCACCAGAGGCTAATTAAATATATTTCCCGTCTCAGCAGAGAGCCCGGCACTGTCTGCCGCGCTCGCCGCAACATAAAGGGAGATTTAGTGTTGCAATTAACACTCTGGCGTGGACTGCGGAGGCGTGCGGAGATCTCAAGCGCACATCAGGTGTGTGTAATAAGAACAAACAAATGCATCAAGCCGTCTTTGCACATTCAGAAGTGAGGCGTGATTCTTCTACTTACACACCACGTCGTCGGGGATGGGCATTGACTTGTGTTACAGGCGGTAAAAATTAACGTTGTCATTTTACTCTTTAAACTTCGAGTAGTTCAAAAGTAGTTACTTTGCCAAACATGGTTGTAGTCCTGTACAGTTTGACTGTATCGGTGTTGAGTTCAATATTGTGAGTATTTGTACTAGTAGTATTGGAGTAATGTCACCTGACCACAGAACTTTCCTCCAGAAGGTATTATCTTTGTCCATGTGATGTCAGATGAAACAAAAATTGAGCTGTTTGGCCACACTACCCAGCAATATGTTTGGAGGAGAAAAGGTGAGGCCTTTAATCCCAGGAACACCATTCCTCCCATCAAGCATGGTGGTGGTAGTATTATGCTCTGGGCCTGTTTTGCTGCCAATGGAACTGGTGCTTTACAGAGAGTAAATGGGACAATGAAAAAGGAGGATTACTTTCAAATTCTTCAGGACAACCTAAAATCATCAGTCCGGAGGTTGGGTCTTGGGCGCAGTTGGGTGTTCCAACAGGAAAATGACCCCAAACACATGTCAAAAGTGGTAAAGGAATGCCTAAATCAGGCTAGAATTAAGGTTTAAGAATGGCCTTCCCAAAGTCCTGACTTAAACGTGTGGACAATGCTGAAGAAACAAGTCCATGTCAGAACCAACAAGTTTAGCTGAACTGCACCACTTTTGTCAAGAAGAGTGGTCAAACATTCAACCAGAAGCTTGTGGATGGCTACCAAAAGTGCCTTATTGCAGTGAAACTTGCCAAGGGACATGTAAGCAAATATTAACATTGCTGTATGTATACTTTTGACCCATCAGATTTCAGTAGACCCATAATAAATTCATAAAATAACCAAACTTCATGAATGTTTTTTGTGACCAAAAAGTATGTGCTCCAATCATGCTATAACAAAAAAAAAAGAGTTGTAAAAATGATTGGAAACTCAAGACAGCCATGACATTATGTTTTTTACAAGTGTATGTAAACTTTTGATCGTGACGGCATTAATAAGGAAACTGGCACGCAGGGTGCCTCCAAATTAATTTCAAATAGCTGACAGTATAATTGCTACAATTTTGTCACCACCTTGTGGACAACATTACTAATTCAGGTTAATGACCATGAATTTCACGTTGACATGAATTCAGCACAGTGTGTTTATATATGACCCAATCCAAATAACCTTTGCCATACATGGCGCGAACAAAGCTGCTCACTGAACTTTGTGGATGTTATTAAAAAATGTCCACGCACAATCCATAATTCAAAATTACACCCATTTTAATCCCCTGCAATGCATTATGGGAACAATGCAAAATACTCTCCACACACCCTGCTGCCTAGTAGTTCTAATTGATTGCCTGTGTCCCCGAGACATGTGAGCGGTACATGAGGATTTTAACTTGAAAGTATTTGTACAACCTTTCACTGGACAACTATTGGCAACCACAGCAAATTTGCCTTTTTTTTTTTTTTTTTTACAGTGTAACCTCAGGTCTTTTTAATAAGTCTTGGACTTCTTAAAGTCAAGTCAAATAGGAATAATGACACACCGTTATAACACTATTGTAAACACAAAAATGCATTAATGTTAGTGTGACGTAAATAGTCTAATGACACAAATATTCTGCATGTACGTTAAATGGTTGTTTTGTTTGGACCCTTTCACCATTTGTAACTGTTTTTATATTTTTTTTATTTCTCCAAACATAAACGGTCCATGAATTTCTCACTTAAACTAAAATCAAATGTACTCCAGTAAACCCTCATTTATTGCTGCTAATTTGTTCTGGGCCCGACTGTGTTAAATGAATTTCCGCAAAGTAATAATTATTTGTAATTAATTAAATTTTATGAGCTTCTAAATACAGTTGTTTTGAGAGCCTTCCACATACAGTAGGGAAGGGATTTATATAGACCCATTCCTGGGTAGATCTTGTGTGAGAGGAAGAGGGGGGGGGGGGGGGGGGGGGGTTTAAGCATTTTGCAATGCAGTCTGCTGAAAATGAATGAAAGTGCCTCTGTACAAAACTGAAGTTGCTAACCAACTGTATTTTAATGTATTATTTAAATATCTATGTCTATATATAGTGTGGCACACGCTCACTGAGACATCATTTACCCCTTGATTAAGTGATATTACTGTTGTTCTTATTAATACTGTTAAGGATGATGATAATAACATATTCATATTAAAAATAATAATAATATGATTTTTTTCTGTACCTAACTTTATTAGCTAAAACTACTTTTTCAGTTCAATCATCTAAAACTTTTTTTTTTTAATGAGGTCTAAAATCATAAAACTCTGCACTGATGCGATTCAGGAAGACACTGTCCGTGGTGCTGATTATTACATATACACAAATGTATAAAAGCTAATACATTTATAAATATAAACATATACAAATGTATCATGCAGTTTTAAAATTATATGTATTTCATAACCAAAAACAAAACAAATACTAAACAATAACAAATCAGTGCAGTGTCAATACAGCCAGCACGTGTGGCATACGCTCAGTGAGGCATCATATACCCATCACGATTAACTGATATTTAATTCAGTTTAAGATCAGGGGTGTTATTATTATTGTTGTTGTTGTTCCTAATGATGACAATATTGAAATTATACCAATAATAACAATAATTTGAACAATTTATGTACCTAACTTCACAAGCAAATCCTATTTTTTCAGTTTAATTATCTAAAAGAACACATTTTATTGTGGACTCGTTCCATTTGCACTGATGTGATTCAGGTAGACGCTGTCTGTGGTGTTGATTCCTGTTTGCTCTCACTCGTAAAGCAAGTCACAAGAGGCATACAACACAATTATTACATATACAGAAATGTACAAAAGCTGAGACATTTATACATATAGAATTGTCCAGGGTGTACCCCGCCTTCCGCCCGAATGCAGCTGAGATAGGCTCCAGCGACCCCCCGCAACCCCAAAAGGGACATGCGGTAGAAAATGAATGGATGGAAATATATATGATTGTACCATCCAGTTTTAACATTACATGTATTTTATAACCAAAAACTAAACAATTCTTAACAATAAAAAATCAGTGCAGCGTCAATACTGCCAGTGAGTTTGGCATATGCTCACTGAGGCATCATTTACTTATCAGGATTAACTGATATTTATTGAGTTAGGGATTATTATTGTTGTTGTTGTTCCTAATGATGACAATATTGAAACAATATTAATAATAACAATAATTAACCATTTATGTACCTAACTTCACAAGCTAATCCTACTTTTTCAGTTTAGTTATCTAAAAAAACACATTTTATTGTGGACTTGTTCCATTTGCACTGATGTGATTCAGGAAGACGCTGTCCGTGGTGCTGATTCCTGTTTGCTAACACTTGTAAAGCAAGTCACAAGAGGCATACAACACAATTATTACATATACACAAATGTACAAAAGCTGAGACATTTAGAAATATAAATATATATGATTGTACCATCCGGTTTTAACATTACATGTATTTTACAACCAAAAACAAAACATTTTTTAACAATAACAAATCAGTGCAGTGTCAATACAGCCAGTGCGTGTGGCATACGCTCAGTGATGCATCATATAAACATCACGATTAACTGATATTTAATACAGTTTAGGATCAGGGGTGTTATTATTATTGTTGTTGTTGTTCCTAATGATGACAATATTGAAATAATATTAATAATAACAATAATGTGAACAATTTATGTACCTAACTTCACAAGCAAATCCTATTTTTTCAGTTTAATTATACAAAAGAACACATTTTATTGTGGACTCGTTCCATTTGCACTGATGTGATTCAGGTAGACGCGTCTGTGGTGTTGATTCCTGTTTGCTCTCACTCGTAAAGCAAGTCAAAAGAGGCATACAACACAATTATTACATATACACAAATGTACAAAAGCTGAGACATTTCTAAATATAGAATTGTCCAGGGTGTACCCCGCCTTCCGCCCGAATGCAGCTGAGATAGGCTCCAGCGACCCCCCGCAACCCCAAAAGGGACATGCGGTAGAAAATGAATGGATGGAAATATATATGATTGTACCATCCAGTTTTAACATTACATGTATTTTATAACCAAAAACTAAACAATTCTTAACAATAAAAAATCAGTGCAGCGTCAATACTGCCAGTGAGTTTGGCATATGCTCACTGAGGCATCATTTACTTATCAGGATTAACTGATATTTATTGAGTTGGGGATTATTATTATTGTTGTTGTTGTTCCTAATGATGACAATATTGAAACAATATTAATAATACAAATAATTAACCATTTATGTACCTAACTTCACAAGCTAATCCTACTCTTTCAGTTTAGTTATCTAAAAAAAACACATTTTATTGTGGACTTGTTCCATTTGCACTGATGTGATTCAGGAAGACGCTGTCCGTGGTGCTGATTCCTGTTTGCTATCACTTGTAAAGCAAGTCACAATGATAATGATAAATGGGTTATACTTGTATAGCGCTTTTCTACCTTCAAGGTACTCAAAGCGCTTTGACAGTATTTCCACATTCACCCATTCACACACACATTCACACACTGATGGCGGGAGCTGCCATGCAAGGCGCTAACCAGCAGCCATCAGGAGCAAGGGTGAAGTGTCTTGCCCAAGGACACAACGGACGTGACTAGGAAGGTAGAAGGTGGGGATTGAACCCCAGTAACCAGCAACACTCCGATTGCTGGCACAGCCACTCTACCAACTTCGCCACGCCGTCCCCAAGAGGCATACAACAAAATTATTACATATACACAAATGTACAAAAGCTGAGATATTTATAAATACGAATATATATGAATGTACCATCCAGTTTTAACATTACATGTATTGTATAACCAAAAACAAAACAATTTTTAACAATAACAAATCAGTGCAGTGTCAATACAGCCAGTGCGTGTGGCATATGCTCACTGAGGCATCATTTACTTATCACGATTAACTGATATGTATTGAGTTAAGGATCATGGATGTTTTTATTATTATTGTTGTTGTTGTTCCTAATTATGACAATATTGAAACAATAATAATCAATAATAACAATAATGTGAACAATTTATGAACCTAACTTCACAAGTTAATCCTACTTTTTCAGTTTAATGATCTAAAAACACACATTTTATTGTGGACTTGTTCCATTTGCACTGATGTGATTCAGGAAGACGCTGTCCGTGGTGCTGATTCCTGTTTGCTATCACTCGTAAAGCAAGTCACAAGAGGCATACAACAAAATTATTACACATACACAAATGTACAAAAGCTGAGACATTTATAAATATAAATATATATGATTGTACCATGCGGTTTTAACATGATAGTGTCAATACAGCCAGTGAGTGTGGCATATGCTCACTAAGGCATCATTTACTTATCACGATTAACTGATATTTATTGAGTTAGGGATCATGGATGTTATTATTGTTGTTGTTGTTGTTCCCAATGATGACAATATTGAAACAATATTAATAATAACAATAACGTTTATAATAAATCTATTTATGTACCTAAATTCACAAGCTAATCCTACTTTTTCAGTTTAATTATCTAAAAAAACACATTTTATTGTGGACTTGTTCCATTTGCACTGATGTGATTCAGGAAGACGCTGTCCGTGGTGCTGATTCTTGTTTGCTATCACTCGTAAAGCAAGTCACAACAGGCATACAAAAAAAACAGTCCAATATTTCATGGCGTAGCTATGGCTTCATGGTCGTTCATCAACGATGCTGATGATGTTAGAGAGAAGGTCCTTGGCGGTCCAACACACATTTACAATAAATGATGTGAGTCACGGCGTTGCCTGGAGGTCCGCTTAATTATTCACTTCCTCAAATGGCTTCATGAAAGGGAGACATTTGTTCCCGCACATTCTCAATGGGAAATCCACTGTTTTGAATCGTCTGGTTGTACCTAATGAAGTGACCGGACTTGGCTCATGTGTTCAAAGTAACAAGTCGTCGGTGTCGGCCAGTATCAGCGTCACAGCAGAAGCGGCTTACTGTCAGTCAGGATGGATGCGTCATCAACACGTCCAGAACCTCAACTGTTTGGTTTTTTTTTAGTTGTTTTTTCTCCTGTAATGGATGTTTCTCCACCAGCCGCCTGAAACGTCTCGTATTGACAATACGGGTCAGAAGCGGCCCGTATAGTCGATATCGTTATCGTCGTTTGGATTACAGCTGTGCAAGTGCACCCGGGAGTCGCGGGTCGTAAAGGTCCCCGAGGGCGTCGCGCGGTGTGATTGAGGAATGTTGTACGCTCTTAAAAAGAGATGGATTTCACATTACGTGTGCAGGCGGCGCTGTGAATATTTGCGAGCCTTAAAGTCAATACCTTGGGTCGAAAAGTCCGGATGTCAGCGCAACAAATTCACACTGGCGAGGCATTACCTGGCATCGAGCATTCGCACCTGTTTTAATTCAATCAATGATATTTATGACGTCATCATGTTGCACTTATGAGGCGTCATTGCAAGTTTTTACACGTCGAGTTTAACACAACTAGGCAGTGATTGCTTTTAAACTGGAGGTCCTGACTCCTCACCATGTGGCCCATTACCCTCAGGGGGTCTGCAGAGGTACTTCAGGGGTTCTTTACATTTTTGGTTGATTATACTAAAAAACAAATAAAATAAGAAAAATTTAAAAAATAAGATAAAAATAAATAAATAAATACAAAAAAATATATATATATATATATTTTTTTATTATTATTTTTTTTGATAGCGATTAGCGCACCAGTTGCCATTGTCAGACGGCATACAGTGTGACAGTTAATAACAAACAATTAGCGCATCAGATTTCAACCAGCGATCAGCGCACCAGTCGTAAGCCGTAGCAATTAACGGGGCCATCTATCGGATAGCGATTAGCGCACTATACTGTATTATTCGAATATATTAGTATTGCACAATAACGAGGTACTATTAAGACCAGTGTAAATTAAAACACACTTTTATACAGGTTATAAAAGTAAGTTTGGGGCTCCTTAGCCTGGAAAATGATGTCTAATTTGAATCTCATTTGTGTATGCTTCAACAAGTTGGGAGCCACAATTACAATGGTAATGCAAACATGCAAAATCACATTTAAAATGCACACAAAGTGAATACGGTTTTTCCTCACAAAAAAAAAAAAGCACACACTCCTGGTGGAGGTAATTATCCCATCAGTCATATAAGCTGATTTTAACTTCACATGCATCTTTTAGGGGTACAGGAAATACATGTAATAATTATAATTAAGAGTATTTTGGATCTATATTCATAAGATAATGTGTGTGTGCATGACGAGGGGGGGTTGATAGGGGTTCAGTGCTTCTGAAAAGGAAACTTTTCACTTGTTTAAACGTCTCCTCCCTTAATGAGGTCGTCATCGGCGCGGTGGTCTGATGTTTCCCCCCTCCAGGCAAGGCGACGCTCGGCCGAGCCTGGTTATCAGCACGGAGGGCGACTCCAAAAGGCATTAAGGTTCCGCCACGATGGCGATGATCATCACTTTGCTTATATGCTAATGCGTGTGGACTCTAATGTAACGTAACGACGCATTGTCGTCCGATGGTAAACGCGGGCTGCCTCGGGCCTTCTTAGCGGACATCGGATTTGACATCTTTGTTGCAAACAAAAACAATAAGATGGGATTCGGTCGTCTTCGCTCGACTCCTGCAGACTGACGACAACGTGGCGTTGAAGCAGGCGGCGGTCGTCTTGCATTCAGAGCACTCGCCGATGAGTTGTACCAACGCACGTGAACACTCGTGTTGTTTTGCTGTCAGCTTCTTTTGGACTTTTCTATTTTGGACCCTCAGTCTGAGTGATGGTTGCGGACGCCCACGCCGTCCGTGAGTCAGCAGGGTTTTCTTCCCAAACTTGTTCTTGAGTACAAAACCCCAAAACCAGTGAAGTTGGAACGTTGTGTAAATGGTAAATAAAAACAGAATACAATGATTTGCAAATCCTTTTCAACTTATATTCAATTGAATAGACTGCAAAGACAAGATATTTAACGTTCGAACTGGAAAACTTTATTATTTTTTGCAAATGTTAGCTCATTTGGAATTTGATGCCTGCGACATGTTTCAAAAAAGCTGGCACAAGTGGCAAAAATGAGGAATTCTCTTTAAACACGTATTTGGAACATCCCACAGGTGAACAGGCTAATTGGGAACAGGTGGGTGCCATGGCTGGGTATAAAAGCAGCTTCCATGAAATGCTCAGTCATTCACAAACAAGGATGGGGCGAGGGTCACCACTTTGTGAACAAATGCCTAAACAAATTGTCCCACAGTTTAAGAACAACATTTCTCAACCAGCTATTGCAAGGAATTTAGGGATTTCACCATCTACGGTCCGTAATATCATCAAAAGTTTCAGAGAATCTGGAGAAATCACTGCACGTAATAAACATTGAAGGTCCGAGACTTTTGATCCCTCAGGCGGTACTGCATCAAAAAGTGACATCAGTGCTTAAAGGATATCACCACATGGGCTCAGGAACACTTCAGAAAACCACTGTCAGTAACTACAGTTGGTCGCTACATCTGTAAGTGCAAGTTAAAACTCCACTATGCATAAAGCATAAAGCCATTTATCAACAACACCCAGAAATGCCGTCGTCTTCCCTGTGTCTGAGCTCATCTAAGATGGACTGATGCAAAGTGGAAAAGTGTTCTGTGGTCTGACGAGTCCACATTTCCAATTCTTTTTGGAAACTGTGGATTTTGTGTCCTCCTGACCATAGAGGAACAAAACCATCCGGATTGTTATAGGTGCAAAGTTGAAAAGCCAGCATCTGTGATGGTATGGGGGTGTATTAGTGCGCAAGACATGGGTAACTTACACATCTGCGAAGGCACCATTAATGCTAAAAGGTACATCCAGGTTTTGGAGCAACATATGTTGCATCCAAGCAACGTTATCATGGACGCCCCTGCTTATTTCAGCAACACAATGCCAAGCCATGTGTTACAACAACGTGACTTCATAGTAAAAGAGTGTGGGTACTAGACTGGCCTACCTGTAGTCCAGACCTGTCTCCCATTGAAAATGTGTGGCGCATTATGAAGCCTAAAATACCACATTGGAGACCCCGGACTGTTGAACAACTTAAGCTGTACATCAAGCAAGAATGGGAAAGAATTCCACCTGAAAAGCTTCAAAAATTGGTCTCCTCAGTTCCCAAACTGAGTGTTGTTAAAAGGAAAGGCCATGTAACACAGTGGTAAAAATGCCCCTGTGCCAACTTTTTTGCAATGTGTTGCTGCCATTAAAGTTAATGATTATTTGCAAACAAAATTAAGTTTCTCAGTTCAAACATTAAATATCTTGTCTTTGCAGTCTATTCAATTGAATATAGGTTGAAAATGATTTGCAAATCATTGTATTCTGTTTTTATTTACAACTTACACAATGTGCCAACTTCACTGGTTTTGTACTTTTCTTAAAAAGCCAGGTAGGGCTACGATTTATTTGATTCGGAAAAAAAAACAATTATTTGAATTATATTTTATTGCCTGTATTCGGAACTTCAAATATGAGGACATAGTTTTTGCGCAAACACTTCAATAGGCACCTTCCCAGCAGGCACAAGACATCAAAACAACATTGAGAACTTGTTCAATTCGGTCCTGACGTTGAGCAACACAAACATATTGTTGAAACAACATGCTCTTTTATGACGCTGATCAATGTTGGGTTCTGACGTTGGGATTCTCCAACTGTGGTACACGTGCTACTCGTGGTACGTTGGCTCCATCTAGTAGTACGCCAAATAACCCCTTAATTTAATATTTAGACTACTGTTTAAACTGTGTGTTATGTTACAGCGGCCAAAAATAATAGATACAAATGCTAAATAAAAGCTCTGCTTTGTTTTAATGAATATTTAGGCCTACTACGCTACTGTATTTTAATGTTGGTCATTATGGTGCTACTTTGAGAGCCCAAAGTTTCTAAAGTGAAAAGATTGACAAAAACTGATCTAATCCACAAATATTTTCTTTGGAATAATCAATTACATGACCAGAAATGTTTTAAATATATATATATATATATATATATATATATATATATATATATATATATATATATATATATATTTTTTTTTTTACATGACCAGAAATGTTTTAAATATATATATATATATATATATATATATATATATATATATATATATATATATATATTTTTTTTTTTTTTTTAAATATTTTTAAATCAATATTACATCCTTTGAATTGGTTAGAACAATTATCCATTCAGCATACATGTTTCTAATTAATTTATACCCAATTTTCAATTAATCATATTTGTAAACCCTTTTAAAAATATGTGTTCTTGACGCATAATTCAAATAAATATAATACAAAAGTAATAAATATGTTTTTCAAAATGATTATTTTCAATAACCTCACAGTCATCACATAGAAATGTACACTTATTCGAACATATACTGCCATATGTAAGAGAAAAAAATAATTTGTTGAATTCATTAGCAAGCAATATTTTTCTGAAGGATTGGATACAATTGTGCTTCTTCCTACTCTTTTTCAGATATGTTTGGGTAGTATGTTTATTATATTCTATTGTTTTTAATTTTTTTTATTGTGTTGTTTATTTGTATGTCTTGGTTTAATTGTATTTTCTATTGTTGTAAAGCAACCTTGAGTTTCCTGAAAGGTGCTATGAAATTAAATGTATTATTATTATTATTATGAAATGTTTAGTTTTTTTGTGTATTGTATCTTTCAAACATGCTGGAAATTAATTAATAATTCAAAATGAAAAATGTAACCAAAATATTTCTTCATTAAATCAAGCTAAATTTTCCATCCGTCCATCCATCTTCTTACGCTTATCCGAGGTCGGGTCGCGGGGGCAGCAGCCCAAGCAGACAAGCCCAGACTTCCCTCTCCCCAGCCCCTCCCGGGGGGGATCCCGAGGCGTTCCCATAGTCTCCCCGACGTGGGTCTGAATTTTAAACTATGTTCGTTTAAACGAAATGCCCTATAAAAGAAACCTTAAAAAAAATACCATCTCTGATTCAAACATTGGAAAATTGTACTAAATGTTCTTAATTAATTCATCTTTAAGTGTTTTATATATTATTTTTAGTGCATGGGGGAGTAGCTCTGAATGTTCTGAACCCCTGTTTCCAGTGTTTTATAAAACAGATTAAAGTTGATGGCAAACTAGTTAGGAGTAAATAAACAGTGCCTCTGCTAGTTTCAGCCGAGTAGTGCACGTTTTGATGGCAATGTAAAGCAAAACGTGTCAATGTTCTTTTATTAAATATGTATTTAAAGTCAGCCGTTGTGCTGTCAGTGCTTTATTATTATGAATGTTTTGTCAATAAAAGTAAACAGGCTAAATTAATTAGCGCCATCTATTGATTAATATCACAGAATGCGGAAAGTGAGTGCCCGTCGCCGAAGAACCATCAGCGCTGGTAATCAAGCGACTCGCCTCAAACGCTATTAGCCCGCAGCGAGCGACGCCGCGACCATCAGTCAGGCGGCTAATATTAAAAGGTGCGCTCCTTGGCGGGGCTCCCCGGCGACATAACTGCCCTAATCAAGCAGTTATCACGCCGGAGGCCAGAGGGAGGGAGAGTAATGAGAAAGCAATATCCAAGATTAAGAATTAGTCTTTTCTGTAATGGCTCTGTCTCGCTGGGTCGATAGCGGGCCGTGGCGCCGCATGCACAAGTGGCAGGTGGAGGAGCGCCCAGAAAGTTTTTCACAAGCCAACGAAATAAAAATAGAAAGCACGTACAAATCCGCTTTAATGACGATATCGACTGTTTAGCGCGATGCCAAAATCAATTGCATGTCTGAACGACCAATATAAACATGTTTATCACGTCGTACGTTACGTTACGTTAACGCAGTTCACTACAACAACCAATAACAAGCTTGCTCGGTAACAAGCTCGCATCGCAAATGTCAAGTTTTAAGCGGAATGTTTAAGTTGACGGAACTAGAATGGCATCGTAAGTAAGTAAACTAGTAAACGTGTTAACCATATTCGCTAATGCTAATGACGCTAGCTTGTATCCATTACAATAGCACATACAAATGTGCATGAAAACACTCATATCATACTAAGTGTGAATAGTTTTAGTTGTATTGTAAAACTTACAAACGTTGCTTGTAGTCATGAATGAAGAATCCTTTTGAGCAGAAACGCGACCTGGCTAATACTTGCGGTTCAAGGAACAAAACAGGAAGTACATTTTGAACTGGCAGCACATGCAGTGAGCAAACTCGTCCAAAAGATGGCGCCATAGCAAAAACAATAACACACATTTACAGTGTCTTTGTCTGTGTTTTATGAAAAGTAGTTGTTGAATACAAAACATTATGGCGTGAGCGAACAAAAATCCTTAAATTAGCTGCAGGTTTTAAAGCATGGGGGGGGTACCAGCTTATAGTCTGGAAAATACGGTAACTAGAACCAATAAAAATCTCACATTGGAAATGTCAAGTTTTAAGCGGAATGTTTAAGTTTACGGAACTTGAATGCCATCGTAAGTTAATATTATTAACACAGACACTTGTTAACGTGTTAAGCATATTCGCTAATGCTAACGATGCTAGCATGAATAGGACATACAAATATGCATGAAAACACTCATATCATACTAAGTGTGAATAGTTGTAGTTGTATTTTAAAACTTACAAACGTTGCTCGTAGTCATGAATGAAGAATCCTTTTGAGCAGAAACGCGACCTGGCTAATACTTGCGGTTCAAGGAACAAAACATGAAGTACATTTTGAACTGGCAGCACATGCAGTGAGCAAACTCGTCCAAAAGATGGCGCCATAGCAAAAACAATAACACACATTTACAGTGTCTTTGTCTGTGTTTTATGAAAAGTATTTGTTGAATACAAAACATTATGGCGTGAGCGAACAAAAATCCATAAATTAGCTGCAGGTTTTAAAGCATGGGGGGTGGGGGGGTGGGGGGGGGGGTGGGGAGTACCAGCTTATAGTCTGGAAAATACGGTAACTAGAACCAATAAAAATCTCACATTGGAAATGTCAAGTTTTAAGCGGAATGTTTAAGTTTACGGAACTCGAATGCCATCGTAAGTTAATATTATTAACACAGACACTTGTTAACGTGTTAAGCATATTCGCTAATGCTAACGATGCTAGCATGAATAGGACAAACAAATATGCATGAAAACACTCATATCATACTAAGTGTGAATAGTTTTAGTTGTATTTTAAAACTTACAAACGTTGCTTGTAGTCATGAATGAAGAATCCTTTTGAGCAGAAACGCGACCTGGCAAATACTTGCGGTTTAAGGAACAAATCAGGAAGTACATTTTGAACTGGCAGCACATGCAGTGAGCAAACTCGTCCAAAAGATGGCGCCATAGCAAAAACAATAACACACATTTACAGTGTCTTTGTCTGTGTTTTATGAAAAGTATTTGTTTAAGACAAAACATTATGGCGTGAGCGAACAAAAATCCTTAAATTAGCTGCAGGTTTTAAAGCATGGGGGGCGGGGGGAAGTACCAGCTTTTAGTCTGGAAAATACGGTAACTAGAACCAATAAAAATCTCACATTGGAAATGTCAAGTTTTAAGCGGAATGTTTAAGTTTACGGAACTCGAATGCCATCGTAAGTTAATATTATTAACACAGACACTTGTTAACGTGTTAAGCATATTCGCTAATGCTAACGACGCTAGCATGAATAGGACATACAAATATGCATGAAAACACTCATATCATACTAAGTGTGAATAGTTTTAGTTGTATTGTAAAACTTGAAAACGTTGCTTGTAGTCATGAATGAAGAATCCTTTTGAGCAGAAACGCGACCTGGCGAATACTTGCGGTTCAAGGAACAAAACAGGAAGTACATTTTGAACTGGCAGCACGTGCAGTGATACAACTTGTCCAAAAGATGGCGCCATAGCAAAAACAAGTAGCGGCTTAAGGTCTGGAAAATACGGTAACTAAAACCAATTAAAACCTTGCATTGAAAATGTCAAGTTTTGAGTTAAACATTTGAGTTTATTATTATTATTATTATTATTATTATTACTACAGAGAACGACATACTAAAAATGGTAGTTTTTGTATGTTAACTCTTTTTGTACGATCCACTTTCACATTTCCAACTTATGCTAGCGCATTTTGATAGGACAACTACCGATGAATTTGGAGAGCAGATGACAAGTTTTGCGTTGAAGATATAAGTTTAAGTTTCACTGCACTGAAAAATACATATTAAAAACAGTAATTGCTCATTATTTGTGTTTTTCGTACGACCTGCATTCATATGTTTCAAACTTTAACTAGAACCAATAAAAATCTTGCATTAAAAATGTCATGTTTTTAGTTGAACATTTAAATTTACATTTTAATGATCTGAGAACAATATATTTTTGTATATTTACGTTTTTTGTGCGATCCGTAGTCAAGTTTTGAGTCTTGGCTAGCGTAATTTAGTAAGACAACCGCGGACAAGTTGAACACATTTTAATTTAGACGAACCGAAAACGGCGGATTAAAAAAACCAGGAGTTGCTGTTTGTTCGCGGTTTTCTTACGATCCGCATAAGTATT
>NC_084745.1:15487244-15492244 GCF_033978785.1 Entelurus aequoreus | reverse complement strand
TCTAAGGAGCTACGGCAAAAACATGAGTCAAAGATCATTTACACGACAAAGGCACTGCTGTTTTTAAAGACTGTCCTCCAAAAACTTGTTACCGATCCTAAGATGGGCTTTGCTGTTTTTTCATCCCATACTGCAAAAATCTCTAATCAAAAATCCCCTATTTACTCGTAACTAGATGTTTTTTCTAAGGACCTACGGCAAAAACACAAATCAAAGATCCTTAATACGAAAAAGGCACTGCTGTTTTTAGGGACATGCTGTCCTCCAAAAACACAGATCATATCTATACATGACAGCGGCTTTGCTGTTTTTTTCAGCACTTACTGCAAAAATCACTAATCAAAGATCCTCTATCTACCCGGAACTCGCTGTATCTAAGGACCTATGGCAAAAACACGAGTCAAAGATCATTCATGCGACAGAGGCACTGCTGTTTCTAAGGATTTACTCCAAAAACACGAATCAAAGATCCTTTATATGACAAAGGCACTGCTGTTTTTAAGGACAGGATGTCCTGCAAAATCACAGATCCGATATAAGACAGAGGCTTTGCTGTTTTTTCAGCACTTACTGCAAACATGACTAATTAAAGATCCTCTATTTACTCTGAACTCGCTGTTTCTAAGGACCTACGGCAAAAACACAAGTCAAAGATCATTCATACGACAAAGGCACCGCCTTTTTTAGGGACAGGCTGTCCTCCAAAAACACAGATCCTATCTATACATGACAGCGGCTTTGCTGTTTTTTCAGCACTTACTGCAAAAATCACTAATCAAAGATCCTCTATTTACCCGGAACTCGCTGTTTCTAAGGACCTATGGCAAAAACACGAGTCAAAGATCATTCATGCGACAGAGGCACTGCTGTTTCTAAGGATTTACTCCAAAAACACGAATCAAAGATCCTTTATATGACAAAAGCACTGCTGTTTTTAAGGACAGGCTGTCCTGCAAAAACACAGATCCGATATAAGACAGAGGCTTTGCTGTTTTTTCAGCACTTACTGCAAACATGACTAATTAAAGATCCTCTATTTACTCTGAACTCGCTGTTTCTAAGGACCTACGGCAAAAACACAAGTCAAAGATCATTCATACGACAAAGGCACTGCCTTTTTTAGGGACAGGCTGTCCTCCAAAAACACAGATCCTATCTATACATGACAGGGGCTTTGCTGTTTTTTCAGCACTTACTGCAAAAATCACTAATCAAAGATCCTCTATTTACCCGGAACTCGCTGTTTCTAAGGACCTATGGCAAAAACACGAGTCAAAGATCATTCATGCGACAGAGGCACTGCTGTTTCCAAGGATTTACTCCAAAAACACGAATCAAATATCCTTTATACGACAAAGGCACTGCTGTTTTTAAGGACAGGCTGTCCTGCAAAGACACAAATCCGATATAAGACAGAGGCTTTGCTGTTTTTTCAGCACTTACTGCAAAAATCACTAATCAAAGATCCTCTAGATACGATCACTTTGCTGTTTTTAAGGATGGACTGCTAAAATGCTGGCCGAAGATTTCCTAGCCGCTCAGTACTCGGAATATATATATATATATATATATATATATATATATATATATATATATATATATATATATATATATATATGGCGTTTCTGGGTGTTGTTGATAAACGGTTTTCGCCTTGAATAGGAGAGTTTTTACTTGCACTTACAGATGTAGCGACCAACTGTAGTTACTGACAGTGGGTTTCTGAAGTGTTCCTGAGCCCATGTGGTGATATCCTTTACACACTGATGTGGCTTGTTGATGCAGTACAGCCTGAGGGATCGAAGGTCACAGGCTTAGCTGCTTACGTGCAGTGATTTCTCCAGATTCTCTGAACCCTTTGATGATATTACGGACCGTAGATGGTGAAATCCCTAAATTCCTTGCAATAGCTGGTTGAGAAAGGTTGTTCTTAAACTGTTCAAAAATGTGCTCGCGCATTTGTTGACAAAGTGGTGACCCCTCGCCCCATCCTTGTTTGTGAATGACTGAGCGTTTCATGGAATCTACTTTTATACCCAATCATGGCACCCACCTGTTCCCAATTTGCCTGTTCACCTGTGGGATGTTCCAAATAAGTGTTTGATGAGCATTCCTCAACTTTATCAGTGTTTATTGCCACCTTTCCCAACTTCTTTGTCACGTGTTGCTGCCATCAAATTCTAAAGTTAATGATTACTTGCAAAAAAACAATTTTTTATCAGTTTGAACATCAAATATGTTGTCTTTGTATCATATTCAACTGAATATGGGTTGAAAATGATTTGCAAATCATTGTATTCCGTTTATATTTACATTTAACACAATTTCCCAACTCATATGGAAACGGGGTTTGTAACGGGAGCACTGCTGTTTTTGATGATCTACCGCTAAAATGTTTTTTGATGATTGAATAAGTGGTGTTTCATTTTAACATGTTGTTCTCTTTCATTTCGCTCCTCTCGCGCTGGGGTCACGACTTCCCGCCACCTGTTGCATTAATTCCTCGTGCCTCCTTTAATCTTCGCCAGGGATCAGAAGGCGGCATTAACGTGTCCCGAATCTTGCATTCACGTTGCACTTTGCGCCGCTCGTCCATTCGTCAGCGCAACAAAAGGGGAGGAAGAGCGGGCGCTTGACCTTGAAGAAGTGGGCGCCCTCCTAGACGCAAAAGACCTCACCTGTGTCAAAATGATTTCTTATTCTATTTAATGGGAGCAAAGTGATGCTTTATCACTTCCTGTTCCTCGTGCTCGGGCTGAGTCAGGAGCACGCCTTCTTTAAACGCACTTGGGAATAAGAAACAGATGACGCACGTGCTCCTTTCTTCCCTTTCTCCTTCTTCTTTTTCTTGCTGAACCCCCGACTCCGTCTCCTCAATGACATTTCACTGGGAGGCATTTGTTGCCTGATAAGCTTGAGTGAACACTGTGACAAGCCTCTCTTTGTCCTTCTGTGCTCGTTTCACAAGGAAAACAACAGCACTCTTTTTCCAGGAAACTCTTTCTTTTAACGCTCGTTGTCGTACTTCGCAAAGACACGACTTTATTTTTATCTTTTGTCTCGTGTGTGAGCTTGCATGGGTGTCCAAAGTACGGACCTTTTGTGTACCGGACCTCGTTATTTTTTACATAAAACTTGAATTTTTGGGACACATTTGCTGGATATCCGAAGCTGCACTAAAACGCTTACACAAAGTATATGACTCCAAAGTGTGTACCTGTAAATTGAGCAAAAAAAAAGCTAGCATGCTAACTTTAGCATGTTAGCGGTTAGCATGTGACAAATACTAAAATATTACACCAGGACAATGAGCTTAAACAGCTCATATTCTCCGTTAACACGTGTTAGTTACCAACCTACATGAATCCGAGGTGTATACCCTTAAAATCATAAGCTCGCGTGATAACTTTAGCATGTTAACGGTTAGCATAAATGATAAATAATAAATGGGTTGTACTTGTATAGCGCTTTTCTACCTTCAAGGTACTCAAAGCGCTTTGACAGTATTTCCACATTCACCCATTCACACACATTCACACACTGATGGCGGGAGCTGCCATGCAAGGCGCTAACCAGCAGCCATCAGGAGCAAGGGTGAAGTGTCTTGCCCAAGGACACAACGGACGTGACTAGGATGGTAAAGGTGGGGATTGAACCCCAGTAACCAGCAACCCTCCGATTGCTGGCATGGCCACTCTACCAACTTCGCCACGCCATCCCCTCGTGACAAATACCAAAATATTACACCAGGACAATGAGCTTAAACAGCTCGCATTCTCCGTTAACATGCGTTAGGTACCAACTTACATGAATCTGAGGTGTATACCCTTAAAATGATAAGCAAGGATGCTAACTTTAACATGTTAACGGTTAGCATGTGACAAATACCAAAATATTACACCAGGACAATGAATCTGAGGTGTATATAGCCTTAAAATGATAAGCTTGCATGCTAACTTTAGCTTGTTAGCGGTTAGCATGCATCAAATACCAAAATATTACACAAGGACAATGAGCTTAAACAGCTCACATTCTCCGTTAACACGTGTTAGTTACCAACCTACATGAATCCGAGGTGTATACCCTTAAAATGATAAGCAAGGATGCTAACTGTAGCATGTTAACGGTTAGCATGTATCAAATACCAAAATATTAAAACTGGAAAACGAGCTTAAACGGCGAGCATGCTCAGTTAACATGTACTAACCTATGTGAATCTGAGGTGTATACCCTTAAAATGATAAGCTTGCATGCTAACTTTAGCATGTTAACGGTTAGCATGTGACAAATACTAAAATATTACATCAGGACAATGAGCTTAAACAGCTCACATTCTCCGTTAACACGTGTTAGTTACCAACTTACATGAATCTGAGGTGTATACCCTTAAAATGATGAGCAAGGATGCTAACTTTTGCATGTCAGCAATTAGCATGTGACAAATACCAAAATATTACACCAGGACAATGAGCTTAAACAGCTCGCATTCTCCGTTAACACGTGTTAAGTACCAACCTACATGAATCTGAGGTGTATATCCAGGGCCGGCCCGTGGCATAGGCCGTATAGGCAAAGGCTAAGGGCATCGTCTATCAGGGGGCGCCACGCCAGTGCCACAAATGTTGGAGGAAAAAAAACAAAAAAAAAACCTATTATTTCTAAATACATAAAATAATCCCACGTTAATTAAAATGCAAAGTAAAGCCTATTTAATAGAAATATTATTTGTTACAACATTACGCCCCCCCTGCCCCGGCACGGTGTGCCCCCTCCTTTCCCGTAACATGACTCTTTTTGGACGTCACCACATAAAAAAATCAGCACAAGATGTCAAAACTGCCAAAACTGTCAGGTGCCCAGGGAAGAAAAAAGAGAAAAGAAGAGGAGAAACGAGAAAAAGACAGAGGTAGCAGGTAGGTAACGTTAGCCTACATGAAATTATTTGTCTGTTACAGAATGTGATAGTAACCTGGCTTTTTAGCATTAAGCTAATGATTCGG
>NC_084745.1:15267244-15477244 GCF_033978785.1 Entelurus aequoreus | reverse complement strand
CTAACAGTTAGCATATGTGAAGTGCCAAGTCATATGACTATGAGGGGTTTGGCTGCAAAATTGGCCAAATAAGTTAGCATGCTAATGTTAGTAGACTAGAATGCTAAAATTAGAATGCTAACAGTTAGGATGTGTCAAGTACCAAGTCATATGACTATGAGGTGTTTGGCTGCAAAATTGGCCAATTAAGTTAGCATGATTATGCTAGTAAGCTAGAATGGTAATGTTAGCATGCTAACAGTTAGCATGTGTCAAGTACCAAGTCATATGACTATGAGGTGTTTGGCTGCAAAATTGGCCAAATAAGTTAGCATGCTAATGCTAGTAAGCTACAATGCTAACGTTAACATGCTAACAGTTAGCATGTGTCAAGTACCAACTCATATGACTATGAGGGGTTTGGCTGCAAAATTGGCCAAAGAAGTTAGCATGCTAATATTAGTAAGCTAGAATGCTAATGTTAGCATGCTAACAGTTAGCATGTATGAAGTACCAAGTCATATGACTATGAGGTGTTCGGCTGCAAAATTGGCTAAAAAAGTTAGCACCCTTATGTGTGCATGATAGCATGCTAAAGGTTAGCACGTGTCAAGTACCAAGTCATATATGACTCTGAAGTGTTTGGCTGCGAAATTGGCTGAAAAATTTATCATGCTAATGTTAATAGGCTAGAAAGTTAATGTTAGCAGGCTAACAGTTAGGATGTGTCAAGTACCAAGTCTGAAGACTCTGAGGTGTTTGGCTGCAAAATTGGCTAAAAAAGTTAACACCCTTATGTTAGCATGACGGAATTCAAACAGTTAGCATGTGTCAAGTACCAATTCATTTATGACTGCAAGGTGTTTTGCTGCTGAACTGTCTGAAAAAGTTAGCATGCTAATGTTAGTAAGATTGAATGTTAACGTTAACAACCTAATTAACAGTTAGGATGTGTCAACTACCAAGTTGTATGACTGAGATGTTCGGCTGCCAAATTTGCTAAAAAATTTAGCATGCTAATGTTAATAAGCTAGGATTTTAACGTTAGCAGGCTCACAGTTAAGATGTGTCAAGTACCAAGTTATATGACTCGGAGGTGTTCAGCTAAAAAAAAAGTTAGCATGCTAATGTTAGTACGTTTGAATGTTAACATTTGCAGGCTAACAGTTAGGATGTGTCAAGTTCTGTGAAATATGACTGAGGTGTTTGGCTGCAAAATTGGCTAAAAAAAAGTTAGCACGCCAATGTTAGCATGTTAGCATTCGAACAGTTAAAATGTGTATAGTACTACGTTGTATGAGTCTTAGGCGTCCGGCTTCAACATTGGCTAAAAAAGTTAGCACGCTAACTGTTAGCATGCTAACATGCTAACAGTTAGCATGTGTCAAGTACCAAGTTATATAAGTGAGGTGTTCGGTCTGATTGTTTTAGTCTCGTTTAGCAACCAATACTACTGCAGTCTTGGTATTTTTACTTCATTCAGCTATTTTTATGCTTAAAAATACTTAATTTGGTGCAAAAATTACAAAGAATATGACAGAGCTAAGATATATTTATTGACACTTATTGACTGACCAATGGCTTTAGTATCCTAATGTTCAAAATAAATGTGGCCCCGCATGCTTTAATTTTTATTTATGCGGCCCTCGCTGAAGAAAGTTAGCAAAAAGGTGATGCGATGCTGCAAAAACGAGCTTCGATCAGCACAACGTCCTCCTGTAAGCGTTTCAAACGTTCCGCAGGCTTGGAGAAACCGCGCGTCTCCAAGTAACGCCATCCTTCCCCACGTCTATTTGCGACCCAAAGCACGGAGCTCGCACCAGCAGGGAGGCTCTCCGCAACCCGCCTCGGCATCATAGAAGTCTTGAGCGGGGGACACATTTATCTGACTCTGACTGTTTTGTGTCAATTTGGAAGAAAAGTGGAAGAAATGTATCACCGGGGTCATCTGTCAGGTTTCCATGCAGGGCTGGACTGGACATGTGACAGTTAGGTCTTCATACTGCCTGTTAGAACAGTGTTTTTCAACCACTGTGCAGATTATCTAATTTCACCTATTTGGGTTAAATAAAACCAGTAATTATAGTCTGCAAATGATGTGTTGTTGTTGAGTGTCAATGCTGTCTAGAGCTCGGCAGAGTAACCGTGTAATAATCTTCCATATCAGTAGGTGGCAGCCGGTAGCTAATTGCTTTGTAGATGTCGGAAACAGCGGGAGGCAGCGTGCAGGTAAAAAGGTGTCTCATGCTTAAACCAAAAATAAACAAAAGGTGAGTGCCCCTAAGAAAAGGCATCGAAGCTTAGGGAAGGCTACGCAGAACGAAACGAACCCTGAACTGGCTACAAAGTAAAGAAAAACGGAATGCTGGACGACAGCAAAGACTTACTGTGGAGCAAAGACGGCGTCCACAATGTACATCCGAACATGACATGACGATCAACAATGTCCCCACAAAGAAGGGTGAAAACGACTGAAATGTTCTTGATTGCGAAAACAAAGTAGATGCGGGAAATATTGCTCAAAGGAAGACATGAAACTGCTACAGGAAATTACCAAAATGAGAAAAAGCCACCAAATTAGGAGCGCGGGGCAAGAACTAAAACACGACACACAGGAAAACAGCAAAAAACTCCAAATAAGTCACGGGGTGATGTGACAGGTGGTGACAGTACACCTACCCCTAAAAAATATTGTTCTGTATATTGTACAGTATTTTGTATTTCTATAGTGTTTTGTATATTGTACAGGATTGCTTATTATTCTTATTTTTTTTTATTTCAATTGTTAGTTTTTTTCTTTATTGCCTGTTGTGTAATGTATTTTATTTTATTTTATTATTTATTTATTTTTTACCCCATATTTGTTCCCACTACCGCACCTTAAATTGGAGTCCTTAATCTCGTTATATGCAAATATAATGACAATAAAGTCCATTCTATTCTATCTATTCTATTCTACTTTGAGACAAGAACTATAGTGATGCGTGGTTGGTTATGGTTTAAAGTCATATCCAACAATTGCGACAGCGATTTTTTACTGTCAACTGAGTTTCGTTTTTTAATGATTTCTGTTGGTGGTGTGCCTCCGGATTTTTTCGACGCAAAAAATGTGCCTTGGCTCAAAAAAGGTTGAAAAACACTGTGTTAGAAGATGTTATTGTATTGCCAAACGTACAAAATATCGGCGACTCAACTGCCGATATTTTGGCACGGGGCCAAAGAAAGTTGTGAGTGCCAGCAAAAAAACAAGGTTAGAAACACTATTGAATTGAAGAAAGAACTCTTATGATGGCAGATTGATTACGTTCAGTTTGTCTTCTTTAAATGTAGGTTAAAACATTATTATAATGTGCGGACAATATAATGTTGTTGTGTAAGAGACAACATACAAGATACTTGATTTGCCATTTCACTGTGACGTGTCTAAGATTTCTAAATAAAGTTCCCTGACCCGGTTGAATATGTTCTACGCCCAAATAAAAAAAAAATGCTGTCTGGCTCTAATTCGGATAAAAAAGATGCATATATAAGTGATAAAATTCGGGGAATAGGAAAAAACGAAATAATTCAGAGAATAAGACGCATAGCAAAATGTGATATAATTCGGACAATAAGTGACACAAAAAAGTGATATAATTTGAAGACTAGGTAACACAAAGTGATGTAATTTGAAGACGAGGTAACAAAAAGTGATACATTTTGGACAATAAGTGACACAAAAAAAAAGAAATAATTTGAGGACGAGGTAACAAAACGTTTTGTAATTTGAAGACGAGGTAACAAAAACTGATGTAATTTGAAGACCAGGTAACGAAAAGTGATGTAATTTGAAAACTAGGTAAAAAAAAGTGATGTAATTTGAGGACTAGGTAACAAAAAGTGGTGTAATTTGAAGACGAGGTAACAAAAAGTGATGTAACTTAAAGACTTAAAAACTGATGTAATTTGGACAATAAGTGCCACAAAAAAATGATATAATTTGGACAATAAGTGACACAAAAAAATGATACAATTTGAAGACTGGGTAACAAAAAGTGATGTAATTTGAAGACTAGTTAACAAAAAGTGATGTAATTTGAAGACTAGTTAACAAAAAGTGATGTAATTTGAAGACTAGGTAACAAAAAATGATGTAATTTGGACAATAAGTGACACAAAAAAATTATACAATTTGAAGACTGGGTAACAAAAAGTGATGTAATTTGAAGACTAGTTAACAAAAAGTGATGTAATTTGAAGACTAGTTAACAAAAAATGATGTAACTTAAAGACTGGGTAACAAAAACTGATGTAATTTGGACAATAAGTGCCACAAAAAAATGATATAATTTGGACAATAAGTGACACAAAAAATGATACAATTTGAAGACTGGGTAACAAAAAGTGATGTAATTTGAAGACTAGTTAACAAAAAGTGATGTAATTTGAAGACTAGTTAACAAAAAGTGATGTAATTTGAAGACTAGGTAACAAAAAATGATGTAATTTGGACAATAAGTGACACAAAAAAATTATACAATTTGAAGACTGGGTAACAAAAAGTGATGTAATTTGAAGACTAGTTAACAAAAAGTGATGTAATTTGAAGACTAGTTAACAAAACGTGATGTAATTTGAAGACTAGGTAACAAAAAGTGATGTAATTTGGACAATAAGTGACACAAAAAATTATATATAATTTGAGGACTGGGTAGCAAAAAGTGATGTAATTTAAAGACAAGGTAACCAAAAGTGATGTAATTTGAAGATGAGGTAACAAAAAGTGATGTAATTAGGTAACAAAAAGTGATGTAATTTGGACAATAAGTGAAACAAAAAAAGTGATATAATTTGGACGATAAGTGACACAAAAAAGTTATATAATTTGAAGACTAGTTAACAAAAAGTGATGTAACTTGAAGACTAAGTAACAAAAAGTGATGCGATTTGAAAACTAGGTAACAAAAAGTGATGTAATTTGAAGACTAGGTAACAAAAACTGATATATTTTGGACAATAAGTGACACCAAAAAATATATATAATTTGAGGACTAGGTAACAAAAAGTTATGTAATTTAAAGACAAGGTAACAAAAAGTGATGTAATTTGAAGATGAGGTAACAAAAGGTGATGTAATTAGGTAACAAAAAGTGATGTAATTTGGACAATATGTGACACAAAAAAAGTGATATAATTTGGACAATAAGTGACACAAAAAAGTGATATTATAGGAAGACTAGGTAACAAAAAGTGATGTAATTTGAAGACTAGGTAACAAAAAGTGATGTGATTTGAAGACTAGGTAACAAAAAGTGATGTACTTTGGAGAATAAGTGACACAAAAATGTGATATAATTGGACAATAAATGACACAAAAAAGTGATATAATTTGAAGACTAGGTAACAAAAATGTATGTAATTTGAAGACTAGGTAACAAAAAGTGATGTAATTTGAAGACTAGATAACACAAATCGATGTAATTTGAAGACTAGGTAACAAAAAGTGATGTAATTGGCATAATAAAACGCGTGACAAAATGGGTCAACATACATGTTACAAAAAGGCATGTAATTAGAAAACCAAGATGCACAAGAGGAAGTGATATACACTACCGTTCAAAAGTTTGGGGTCACATTGAAATGTCCTTATTTTTGAAGGAAAAGCACTGTACTTTTCAATGAAGATAACTTTAAACTAATCTTAACTTTAAAGAAATACACTCTATACATTGCTAATGAGGTAAATGACTATTCTAGCTGCAAATGCCTGGTTTTTGGTGCAATATCTACATAGGTGTATAGAGGCCCATTTCCAGCAACTATCACTCCAGTGTTCTAATGGTACAATGTGTTTGCTCATTGGCTCAGAAGGCTAATTGATGATTAGAAAACCCTTGTGCAATCATGTTCACACATCTGAAAACAGTTTAGCTCATTACAGAAGCTACAAAACTGACCTTCCTTTGAGCAGATTGAGTTTCTGGAGCATCACATTTGTGGGGTCAATTAAACGCTCAAAATGGCCAGAAAAAGAGAACTTTCATCTGAAACTCTACAGTCTATTTTTGTTCTTAGAAATGAAGGCTATTCCACAAAATTGTTTGGGTGACCCCAAACTTTTGAACGGTAGTGTAATTCAGAGAACAAGACGCACAACAGGAAGTAAAATACAGTACTTCTGAGAATAAGACGCGTAACAAAAAGGTGTATAATGCGAATAATAAGACACACATCAAAAAGTGAAACATTTTAGATAATAAGACGCATAATAAAATGATAATTAACCTTCAGCCTTTGTCAGAGCTGTCGTTGCTTCTGGGTGGGACGTGTCTACATTTTCAAAATAAAGTTTCTCGATCCAGCCATGGATGGTGTCCCAGGTGTGTGGACGCAGATATGCCCCCCTCAACCTGGCCTGTCCGAGGGGCTGGTAACAGATATGGTTCAGGTCTGGGAACTTTTATTTTGAAAGTTTCTCAGCCTGGTCAGCTGCTTTCAGACACGTCACAGCAGGAATCAACAACAGCTCCGACAAATACTGAAGAGACAGACGAAACCTTCGGCCGGTAAGAGTTATATATTACTCCCCAAAAAATGTTTACCATGTAAATTGTAACATGTTGTTTAAAATAGTCCTGTTTACTTCCTGTAGTGCAGTGGTTCTTAACCTTGTTGGAGGTACTGAACCCCACCAGTATCATATGCGCATTCACCGAACCCGAAACGTAATCATAAAATGATGTCATTATATTAAAGAAATACTAATAAAGATATATTTTACAAACGGAAAGTTACAGGATTGTACACATAATCCCATGTTTACATCTCATTGTGCAACATGTGAATGTTTTAGTGCGAGCTAAATGTGATATCTGAAAGGGATGCACATTATTTCCAAAGCAGGACCCTCACCCAGATACATAATACTAGTACACAGCTCATGAAAAATAATATGTTATAGTCATTGTAAGTGGGCCGAAACACTTATATTAGAAAATATGCATTTGATTACAATAATAAAACATTTAACTTGTTATTTAGTCAGGTTTGGGACAGGTGTGCTGCAGGTGTGACCACAGTGCATGTGCACGTCTGACGTCGCTCACATGTATGCTCAAGGAGTTTTTGCGTTTGCTCACACATATGGAAAATTAGAGGGAACATTGTTTGGGGGTATCCATAATACGCAGACAGGGAGAAGTTTTTGTTTACACGATGAGTTGGGTGTGTCTTGACCTACGCGGCGGAGGCTCTGCCGAACCCCTGAGGCCGACTCACCGAACCCCTAGTGTTCGATCGAACCCAGGTTAAGAACCACTGCTGTAGTGACTGACTAAGCAGCAACCTGGTTGGGCCTGTATTAACCACGCCCTCTGCTGGTAGGAAAACACATCATTTTGCCTCTTTTGCTTCAAACCGGAGCGACGACACTACCCGGTTGACAAAATTCATCCTCACGACCAAGTCTCTTAGCTTACAGCGATTTTCACGCGGGGCATGTAATCTCCGAGCAATGCAGACGCATTCCCTTCATTTAGAGGAGAACGGTGTCAAGATGAGTCGCGGAGGGGGCCAAGGAGACTCTCTCTCTTATTGATTCCATTTAAGCCCCTCGCCTCTCTAATGGACGCTTAGGGAACGTGGCTGTTTGGAGGCAATTTTTTTTTTTTTTTTTTTTACGGACAGAAGACCAAAGAAGCCTCTCGGAATCAAACAATCGGGGGGGTAGAGTGTAGACAGTCCAGCAGAGATCACAGAAAGGACAAACTCTCACTTTTTTATTCAACTTCATTCCCAAAAAGGGCTTGGTAGGACTGGGAGGCACAGCTCTACAGTATAGGACGACAAAACACTGGCGGAAACAACAATAGGAACGTAAACATCGCAATAATACGCCCTAAAAAGTGGATGCGGATGTGAAACAGTACATTTAGCAAACGACACATTTCTACGAACCGTTACCCTAAACAGTACGATCATACTGTGTTCTGCTACCAAAAGGTGCGTTTCATGTGTTCACAATCAATGCAGGGGTTCTGCTCGTACAAAACAAGTTTATACTATTTATATTTTGTTGTTTATCACCAGTGAATAACATTGAAGTGAGATCACCAATGAGTTCATTAATTGTAGTTTGGGTCCATGAAGGTCTCATCTCGGACCGTACACACGTAGAAAAGTGAATTAATTCCGAGAATAAGACGCATAACAAAAAGTGATATCATTCGGAGAAAAGACGCGTAACTGAAAGTGAAATAATTCCGTGGATAAAACGCACAGCAATAAGTAATATAATGGGGATAATAAGACGTATAGTAAAACGTGATATAATTCGGAGAAAACGAAATATAGCAAAAGTTAAATAATTTGAAAGATAAAAAGTTGAGCAAAAAGTGACACAATCCGGAGAATAAAACACATCACAAAAAGCGACTTCATTTGGAGAATACAGTAAGAAGTATAGCAATTGTGATATAATTCGGACAGTAATAATTTTAGCGAAAAATGATATCATTCGAAGAATAAGACGCATAACAAAAAGTGATATCATTCGGAGAATAAGGCATAGGGCAAAAGTGATATACTTTGGACAATATGAAGTATAGCAGAAAGTCAAGTAATTCTCAGAATAAAATACACATAGAAAATAGTGATCTAATTCAGAGAATAAGACGCATAACAAAAAGTGATATCAAGCGGAGAATAAGACATAAAGCAAAAGTGATCTAATTTGGACAATAAGACACATAAAGAGTCATCATTCGGAGAATAAGACGCATAACAAAAAGTCATAATTCGGAGAATAAGACGTGTAACTGAAAGTGATATCATTTGGAGGATAAGAAGTAAAGTATAATAAGTGAAATCATACAGATAATAAGACACATAGCAAAATGTTATATTATTCGGAGATTTGGACTTGTGGCAAAAAGTGATTTAGTTTCAAGAATAAGAAGTATAGCAAAGAGTGATATCATTTGGAGAATAAGACATAAAGAGCAAAAGTGATATCGTTTGGACAATAAGGCGCATTACAAAAAGTCATAATTCGGAGAATAAGACACATAACAAAAAATATGAATTGAACACTAAGACGCGTAACAAAGTGATATAATTTGGAGAATAAGAAGTACAGTATAGTAACAAGTGAAATCATACAGATAAGACACAGAGCAAAATATGATATCATTTGGAGAATAAGAAGTATAGCAAAAAGAGATATCAATCGAAGAATAAAACGCATAACAAAAAGTGATATCATTTGGAGAATAAGCCATACAGAAAAAGTGATATCATTTGGACAATAAGACGCATAACAAAAAGTCATAATTCTGAGAATAAGACGTGTAACTGAAAGTGATATCATTCGGAGAATAATACACATATCAAAAAGTATGAATTGAATACTAAGATGCATAACTGAAAGTGATATCATTTGGAGAATAAGAAGTACAGTATAGTAACAAGTGAAATCATACGGATAATAAGACACACATCATTCGGAGAATTGGACATGTGGCAAAAAGTGATTTAGTTCAAAGGATAAGAAGTATAGCAAAAAGTGATATCATTCGGAGAATAAGACATGAAGCAAGAGAGATATCATTGGGACAAGAAGACGCATAACAAAAAGTGATATCATTCGAAAAATGAGACGCAGGACAAAAAGTGATATCAGTCGAAGAATAAGACATGAAGCAAAAGTGATATCATTCGGGCAATAAGATGCATGACAACAAGTCATAATTCGGAGAATAAGACACGTAACAAAAAGTATGAATTGAATATTAAGACGCATAACTGAAAGTGATATCATTAGGAGAATAACAAATACAGTATAGTGAAATATTACAGATAATAAGACACATAGCAAAACATGATATCGTTCGGAGAATTGGACGTGTGGCAAAAAGTGATTTAGTTCAGAAAATAAGAAGTATAGCAAAAAGTGATATCATTCGAAGAATAAGACATGAAGCAAAAGTGATATCATTCGGACAATAAGACGCATAACAACAAGTCATAATTCGGAGAATAAGACACGTAACAAAAAGTATGAATTGAATATTAAGACGCATAACTGAAAGTGATATCATTAGGAGAATAACAAATACAGTATAGTGAAATAATACAGATAATAAGACACATAGCAAAATATGATATCATTCGGAGAATTGGACGTGTGGCAAAAGGTGATTTAGTTCAGAAAATAAGAAGTATAGCAAAAAGTGATATCATTCGAAGAATAAGACATGAAGCAAAAGTGATATCATTCGGACAATAAGACGCATAACAACAAGTCATAATTCGGAGAATAAGACACGTAACAAAAAGTATGAATTGAATATTAAGACGCATAACTGAAAGTGATATCATTAGGAGAATAACAAATACAGTATAGTGAAATAATACAGATAATAAGACACATAGCAAAATATGATATCATTCGGAGAATTGGACGTGTGGCAAAAGGTGATTTAGTTCAGAAAATAAGAAGTATAGCAAAAAGTGACATCAGTCGAAGAATAAGACATGAAGCAAAAGTGATATCATTCGGACAATAAGACGTAAAACAAAAAGTCATAATTCGGAGAATAAGACACGTAACAAAAAGTATGAATTGAATATTAAGACGCATAACTGAAAGTGATATCATTAGGAGAATAACAAATACAGTATAGTGAAATAATACAGATAATAAAACACATAGCAAAATATGATATCATTCGGAGAATTGGACGTGTGGCAAAAGGTGATTTAGTTCAGAAAATAAGAAGTATAGCAAAAAGTGATATCAGTCGAAGAATAAGACTTGAAGCAAAATTGATATCATTCGGACAATAAGACGCATAACAACAAGTCATAATTCGGAGAATAAGACACGTAACAAAAAGTATGAATTGAATATTAAGACGCATAACTGAAAGTGATATCATTAGGAGAATAACAAATACAGTATAGTGAAATAATACAGATAATAAGACACATAGCAAAATATGATATCATTCGGAGAATTGGACTTGTGGCAAAAAGTGAATTCGTTCAGAAAATAAGAAGTATAGCAAAAAGTGATATAATTCGAAGAATAAGACATGAAGCAAAAGTGATATCATTCGGACAATAAGACGCATAACAACAAGTCATAATTCGGAGAATAAGACACGTAACAAAAAGTATGAATTGAATATTAAGACGCATAACTGAAAGTGATATTATTAGGAGAATAATAAGCACAGTTTAGTGAAACAATACAGATAATAAGACACAGCAAAACATGATATCATTCGGAGAATTGGACTTGTGGCAAAAGGTGATTTAGTTCAGAAAATAAGAAGTGATATTATCCGACAAACAGAATGCTAACCAAAATGTGACATCATTCGGACAATATGTTGCGTGACAAAAAGCGACGTAGGAGTAAGACGCCAAGATGCTGGTGCTGTGTGCACAGTGGCCCCACTGTGTGTGTGTGTGTGTGTGTGTGTGTGTGTGTGTGTGTGTGTGTGTGTGTGTGTGTGTGTGTGTGTGTGTGTGTGTGTGTGTGTGTGTGTGTGTGTGTGTGTGTGTGTGTGTGTGTGTGTGTGTGTGTGCAACTCCTGGCGTGGTCAATTTGCTTATTGCCAAGCAGGTGTTTTGCCGATAAGACCGCACTTTCGGACTTTAAAGTGACTCGCATCCCATTCGCCGAGAAGATTTCCTCTACTGGCTCGGAGTGATGCTTCTGATGCAACAACAACAACAACACACTACTTTGCCAGTGTGTGTGTGTGTGTGTGTGTGTGTGTGTGTGTGTGTGTGTGTGTGTGTGTGTATGTGTGTGTGTGTGTGTGTGTGTGTGTGTGTGTGTGTGTGTGTGTGTGTGTGTGTGTGTGTGTGTGTGTGTGTGTGTGTGTGTGTGTGTGTGTGTGTGTGTGTGTGTGTGTGTGTGTGTGCATTAGACGCAAGAGAGCGGATGTAAGGCGATGCAAAGTGCACACCGTGATAGAACAATTATTGTAAGTCAATGTGTCTCCGAGTTCTGGTAATTCTGACCCCGTGTCTCATCTAAATAAGACTCTGCCTGCTGCAGATAGAGGAGTTAGTGGTGTGTGTGTGTGTGTGTGTGTTTGTGTAGGGGGGGTGTGCATGGTTGCATGTGTGATCCCTTGTTTCTCTGCAAATCAGATTCCGCCAAGCCTCTCGGATTGTTGCCTCTAATCCCGGTGTCCACACGGCGGGGATGCTCAGAACCGATGGTAATATCGCCGGGGTGCAGAGTGGGCAGGCGAAGGGCTTTTTAATCCCCAGCCTGACACTGAGCGGCACACGGAGAGTCCGCAACTTCCGCAACAAACGTCCGCACTTGTGCCGGCCGCTCGGCGTCAAAGTGCCAGGAGCTCTCCCGTCAAGCCCCAAATGGGTCAAGCCAATCAATTCCCGGTGATGCTCTAAATCTCAATTAACTAGGAACGAGCCCCAACCATGCCCCGATTGCGGTCTTGAAGGAGACAAGACATGCACTGTACTCACCCTCAGCTCGGAAGCCCGTTTTTGTTTTTAATCCAAAGCGTCCAAACCTGGTCGTCCTCTACCGAGTCTCCACTCCGTTTAATTCCCACCCGCGTCCTGTCGTCCTCTCATGCTTCCACGCGCCCCCCCGCCCCCCGCTGGGAACACTTGGACCTCAGTGGACCAGGACTGTCACTCAGTGTGTATGCTCGCATGCATGCATGCATGCGTGTGTGTGTGTGTGTGTGTATGTGTGTGTGTGTGTGTGTGAGGAGAGGGCAGAAAGTGGCGTGCTGCATGTGCGCTCTGCAGACTGCCGACTGAGCGCAAAAGCAAGCGGGAGAGAAATGCATACATGTGTGTGTGTGTGAGAGAGAGAGAGAGAGAGACACACACACACACACACACACACACACACCATTTTCCTGCAAGAGGGTGAGGGAGGGAGGGAAGATAAGAGGCAACTAGAAAACTCCCCCCCCCCCCCCCCCCCCCCCCACACACACACACACACACATGCGCGCACGCACACACACGCCACCCCCAGTTGAGTTGATTTGCCCACAATGAACAGGCATGGGACACTTCATTAGGTACGGCCGTGTAAACAATGTGTTATTTACGAAGGAGAAAAATGAGCACAGCACCTTTACCTGGATCTGCACCAAAATGTGCCAGGTACCTCCCGGGGACCAATTAGCAGCCCCGCACACAAAATATCGTGTACATTGAGTCATTTTGGCACGACAAACATGTTTGTGGTAGTATTTTTTCATAGTGTTATATCCGACAGTGCCGCGTCATACTGGGAGCTGTTTCTAATGTTTTGACCCTAGTTGTAACTTAAAGGCCTACTGAAACCCACGACTACCGACCACGCAGTCTGATAGTTTATATATCAATGATGAAATCTTAACATTATAACACATGCCAATACGGCCGGGTTAACTTATAAAGTGACATTTTAAATTTGCCGCTAAACTTCCGGTTCGAAACGCCTCTGAGGATGACGTATGCGCGTGACGTAGACCGGCGAACACGGGTATGCCTTCCACATTGAAGCCAATACGAAAAAGCTCTGTTTTCATTTCATAATTCCACAGTATTCTGGACATCTGTGTTCGTGAATCTGTTGCAATCATGTTCATTGCATTATGGAGAAGGAAGCTGAGCAAGCAAAGAAGAAAGTTGTCGGTGCGAAATGGACGTATTTTTCGAACGTAGTCAGCAACAACAGTACACAGCCGGCGCTTCTTTGTTTACATTCCCGGAAGATGCAGTCAAGATGGAAGAACTCGGATAACAGAGACTCTAACCAGGAGGACTTTTGACTTCGATACACAGACGCCTGTAGAGAACTGGGACAACACAGACTCTTACCAGGATTACTTTGATTTGGATGACAAAGACGCAGACGTGCTACTGTGAGTATGCAGCTTTGGCTTCTAAACATTTGATCGCTTGACCGTATGTGCGCAACTTTTTTTTGCGTATGTACGTAACTTTTTAAAAATATATAAGCTTTATGAACCTTGGGTTAGGTGAACGGTCTTTTGGGCTGAGTGATTGTGTGTGTTGATCAGGTGTTTGAATTGTATTGGCGTGTTCTATGGAGCTAGGAGCTAGCAGAGGAGCTAGGAGCTAGCATAACAAACACGCAGGTGTTTTTATGCAGGATTAATTTGTGGCATGTTAAATATAAGCCTGGTTGTGTTGTGGCTAATAGAGTATATATATGTCTTGTGTTTATTTACTGTTGTAGTCATTCCCAGCTGAATATCAGGTCACCCCCGGCTCTCACAGCATCTTCCCTATCTGAATAGCTTCAACTCCCCACTAGTCCTTCACTTGCACTTTACTCATCCACAAATCTTTCATCCTCGCTCAAATTAATGGGGAAATTGTCGCTTTCTCGGTCCGAATCTCTCTCACTTCATGCGGCCATCATTGTAAACAATAGGGAACTTTGCGTATATGTTCAACTGACTACGTCACGCTACTTCCGGTTGGGGCAAGCCTTTTTTTTATCAGATACCAAAAGTTGCAATCTTTATCGTCGTTGTTCTATACTAAATCCTTTCAGCAAAAATATGGCAATATCGCGAAATGATCAAGTATGACACATAGAATAGATCTGCTATCCCTGTTTAAATAAAAAAAATTCATTTCAGTAGGCCTTTAAGTTCTACAATCACGATCATGAACAATTTCGTTATGATCACTTTATGGAGAACCTTACAAATGATCCATTTATACTAGCAATTGTTAAAAAAAGTAGTCTTTTCTTTGCATTATTTGCATTAAAAATGTATTATGGAATATTAACTGTTTTTAATATTATTACCAACCATTGTCTCTGATTTGTATCCAAAATATCTGGATCGGGATTATTACACTTGCACCATCAAAAATAGGGAAACAAATCATTTTAAAATCTTTCGATAATTATTTAAAATATGTTCTGTATGCTATACATGCATTTAATTTTTTTTAAATGTATTGCAATGCATATCATTAATACATTCACGATTATTCAATATAAATCTGTTATTGACATCGCTATTTAATTATTATTTTTTTGTCATCTAAGTTGTACACCATTATTGATGATTTTTCTGTAATAGGCATATGACAGCTACATACATTTTATCTACACTGTTTGCTTTAATTTAATCAATTCCTGATGATTTTTGTAAAGATGATTTTATTATTCATGATTTTTTTATGCCCTTTAAATGTATGCATTTTAAATTGCCTTCCATACAAATTGTGCTCTATAAATAAACTAACTTTGATTGTTGTATTAAATGCAATTTTCAATAATTGAAACATGCATTTTAATTATAAAAAGTATAGGTCTACTGCTTATATTAGTTACCTTAAAGGCCTACTGAAATGATTTTTTAAAATTTAAACGGGGATAGCAGATCCATTCTATGTGTCATACTTGATCATTTCGCGATATTGCCATATTTTTGCTGAAGGGATTTAGTAGAGAACATCGACGATAAAGTTCGCAACTTTTGGTCGCTGATAAAAAAAAGCCTTGCCTGTACCGGAAGTAGCGTGACGTCGCAGGTTGAAAGGCTCCTCACATTTCCCCATTGTTTACACTAGCAGCGAGAGTGATTCGGACCGAGAAAGCGACGATTACCCCATTAATTTGAGCAAGGATGAAAGATTTGTGGATGAGGCACGTGAGAGTGAAGGACTAGAGTGCAGTGCAGACGTAACTTTTTTCGCTCTGACCGTAACTTAGGTAAAAGGGCTCATTGGATTCCATACTTTCTCCTTTTTCTATTGTGGATCACGGATTTGTATTTTAAACCACCTCGGATACTATATCCTCTTGAAAATGAGAGTCGAGAATGCGAAATGGACATTCACAGTGACTTTTATCTCCACGACAATACATGGGTGAAGCACTTTAGCTACGGAGCTAACGTGATAGCATCGTGCTTAAATGCAGATAGAAACAAAAGAAATAAGCCCCTGACTGAAAGGATAGACAGAAAATCAACAATACTATTAAACCATGGACCTGTAAATACACAGTTAATGCTTTCCAGCCTGGCAAAGGTTAACAATGCTGTTGCTAACGACGCCATTGAAGCTAACTTAGCAACGGGACCTCACAGAGCTATGCTAAAAACATTAGCTATCCACCTACGCCAGCCAGCCCTCATTTGCTCATCAACACCCGTGCTCACCTGCGTTCCAGCGATCGACGGTGCGACGAAGGACTTCACCCGATCATCCGTGCGGTCGGCGGCTAGCGTCGGACAGCGCGTCTGCTATCCAACTCAAAGTCCTCCTGGTTGTGTTGCTGCAGCCAGCCGCTAATACACCGATCCCACCTACAGCTTTCTTCTTTGCAGTCTTCATTGTTCATTAAACAAATTGCAAAAGATTCACCAACACAGATGTCCAGAATACTGTGGAATTTTGCGATGAAAACAGAGCGGTTTGTATTGTGATACAATGTGTCCGAATACTTCCGCTTCAACCATCGACGTCACGCGCATACGTCATCATACATAGACGTTTTCAACCGGAAGTTTCGCGGGAAATTTAAAATTGCACTTTATAAGTTAACCCGGCCGTATTGGCATGTGTTGCAATGTTAAGATTTCATCATTCATATATAAACGATCAGACTGCGTGGTCGGTAGTAGTGGGTTTCAGTAGGCCTTTAATACGGTTTCCTTATCTTACATTACAACATTTTCTCATACCAGAACTAAAGTGTCTGTACCTAATGAAGTGTCCGGTTAGCGTCTTGCATCACGTGATTCTGAGTGCGCTTGTTTTTAAATAATTCGTATTTCACTTTGCCAACATTGGCGTCCATAAAAACGTTTGGTTTCAGTACAAAATGTCACGGTGAATTGTTGCGATTCCCACCCGTGTCATGATTGCATGGCTTTCAAAAGAGGTGACTAGACGGGTCTGGTGGCGAGATAAGTCCCCTGTTTGATGCGACCCTCCCTGACCGGGAGGAGAAGCGGGGAGAAAGTTGCATCACGAAACATCAAAACTTTCCACGTTTCTCTGAAGTCGACAACCTGTAGCTTCGCCGTCGGCGTGCGCGACCTCACTCCTCCTATTTCCATGTTTCGCATGATTTAGCGCCCGGCCGCCTCGTCGTTTGGTATCCTCGGGAGCGAGCGCACGGGCAGTTTTAACCTTTTAAAAAGAGACCTTGACATAACGCGCTGGCACACATCACTCAGCGGGAAAAGGTTAGCGAGACGTTAGCATTCTCTCGAATTTATTCAGGGCCGTCACAAAGATGGACGAAGGCCCTTTTCTTTGTCAATTTACGGCCTGAAAGCACTTATGGAAATTGCTTTCGGCGCAATCTAATCACATTTGACAAGTGGACGTTGTTTTTTTTCCCACTTTCCTCCAAACAAGGTGTTAGTATTTTGAAAAGTATGCTGACATTACCATCATTTTGCTCACTCAGCAAATTCCCTTGAAAATATTATTTTAAGTGTTTTTAGAATCTGTCAGACATAAGTTCTTTCTTCATGGCTGTTTGCGAGTAGGCAGTGCTCATTATAGCCACCTTGAGGATTGGAGTGGAAGAGCACAGACTGTAACTTTGTGCTTGGTTCTTGGCTCTCAATGAAAGCGTACACATTCCCCCCCTCTCTCTCCTACCTCTCCTCCTTTGTTTGATTGTCCTTGTCTTGTCTTAACTGTCTAAGAGCCTCTCCTTCCCGAAATGTAAAACATGGAATTGATAAACCGGTCTCTCCACTCAATTGAAATCGAGGGTAAGCCCAGGTTCAGGGGAATCTGACTGTCCTGACGGGACGTTTGCTGCTGGATACACGAGGGACTTTTGGGGGAAGTGGTGACTTGTGAGCCTGGCGGATCTTTCCGTGGAAGACATCAAAGATATCAATCTATTTGGAACTGTGATAAGGGGTCATCTGCTGATTGGATTGAGCGTTGCTCTGGACTATCGACAAATTCGGAAGACGATGGCAAGGACTCTAAAGGATTCCCGTCGAGATGGATGGGTTGGGCAGGGCTCTGAGCACTCTGACTTTGGAATTTAATCGCAACTTGGATAACACATCGGAGAAGCTTTCCGCTTTGCAATGCGAAATTATGATGAATTTGTGAGCCAGAACGGAAAATTAGAGCTGACAAACCATTGAAATGTGTTGCTCCATAACCAAAAACAGTTATTTGGACTGGACTCTCACATTATTAAACGTATCCATCCACTGCACCGGGTCCCCACATCTGCGGTCCCTTCCAAGGTTTCTCGTTGTTCCCATTAGTGTTGTCCCGATACCAAAATTATTTCGATACTTTTTGGTACTTTTCGATACTTTTCTAAATAAATGGGACCACAAAAAATTGCATTATTGGCTTTATTTTAACAAAACATTTTAGGGTTTCTTATTGCAATTTTGTCCTTAAATAAAATAGTGAACATACAAGACAACTTGTCTTTTAGTAGTAAGTAAACAAACAAAGGCTCCTAATTAGTCTGCTGACATATGCTGTAACATATTGTGTCATTTATCATTCTATTATTTGGTCAACATTATTAAGGGCAAGTGGTAGAAAATGATTTATTAATCCACTTGTTCATTTACTGTTAATATCTGCTTACTTTCTCTTTTAACATGTTTTATCTACACTTTTGTTAAAATGTAATCATCATTTATTCTTCTGTTGTTTGGATATTTTATATTAGTTTTGGATGATACCACACATTTGGGCATCAATCCAATACCAAGTCGTTCCAGGATCATACATTGGTCATATTCAAATTACTCCTGGACTTATTTCCTCAGTTTATAAACACAATATAAATATTAAAAAAAACGGTACTTTTCAGAGGCGGTATAGTACCGAAAATAATTCATGAGTATCGCGGTACTATACTAATACCGGTATACCAGACAACCCTAGTTCCCATTGGGTTGAGCTTTTTCTTCCCCTGACATGGGATCTCAGATGTCGCTGTGGCTTGTGCAGCCCTTTGAGACATTTGTGATTCAGGGCTGTATAAGTAAACTTTGATTGATTGATTCTGCAGTGGCCTTGGCTAGGTCGTGCAGTAAACATCCCAGCGAGACCAGTGCAGCGAAAGACGCCCTGAAGAATCCCTCCCCACTTCTTCAAATAATCTTGACTCGGTTTCAGTACTCCGAGCGGCGTGGCCTACAGGCTTAAGGATGCGGACTACTACACACATACCCCCACCCTACTCCTTCACCGCTTCTTGTATTATTTTCCGTACAATGACAATAACGATCTATTCTATTCTAATCAATTCTATTCTAACTCACCAACGTTTGATTTCAAGGCAGTTTTTTGACATTAGTTTACCAATGTGCACTACTTGCAATTATGGAATTACCGAATCACAAGCGATTCGATAACAAAACAACAAGAAGGAGAAGATGCAAGCTGACTTTATCTGCGTTCTACCGAGTGCCATTCTCCTTCGATTGCATTGCTGTTCTATCAGATGGGAAATAACAACTGCCTTTTTATTATCGCTCTTCCCCTGTTATGCTATTTACCCGTTTTATTTTTCTTGCGCAGCAGTGAGCCAACACAATTATGAACAAAATAAATACAAACGTCCTCACATCTCATATAAAGCAGCAATAAAAGGGAAGTGGGGGGAAGTGGATCCAAAAAAGAAAGAAAAAACAATCTGAAAGCTGTATTTAAATGTAACGCTGCAGCTTTTATATGCTGAGCAGTGCTGGCTGACGAGGCTGCTCCCGGATCAAGCCTGTCCAGATGGCACGGTGCGGCCCGAGTGGACTTTTTTTTTTTTTTTTTTTTAATCCTCTTGGCACCGGCCTGGCTAAGCCAGAGGTGGAACGGATGCTTGTAGTCAGGCGTCAGTCAGGGCCCGCCGGCCGGCCGCTACCATGGGGCCGCACGGACGTGTGCGCCTGTGCAAAATAAACATTTTGGCGCGAGTCCATGACGAGGATTGACTGACATTTGATTGAAGGTCATGAAACGTTGCTGCTGGCTTAGAGCCTGGATGCAAATGTAGCAAAATGTAACAGAAACGTCATCAAACCACAAAATAAACCATTTTGTAATATTTCTCGTCTCAGATGGGTCACATTGGAAGGGTTAGTGTACAAAATCTCCCAGTTTTGCTGACATGTTCATGTCCTAATGGGGACACACATTTTTGTGTGTATTAGGGTTGTGCTGGTACCAATATTTTGGTACCATATTTGGTAAATGTATTTCTGTACTTTTTGATATTTTTCAAAATAAAGGGGACCACAAAAAATGTCTTTTTTTTTTTTTTAAATCTTATGATACACTAAACCAGGGGTGCCCAAACTACGGCCCAAGTAAAAAAAAAAAATATATATATATATATATATATATATATATATATATATATATATATATATATATATATATATATATATATATATATATATATATATATATATATATATATATATATATATTTATTTATTTATTTATTTATTTTTTTTCCTTTTTTAAAAAAAAATCTATCCTTTCTCATCCATTTTCTACCACTTCTTACTCTCGGTGTCTCCTAGCCGCTCAGGCCTATCCTATTGTCTAAAAATGCATTTTCCCATCGATAACGTGACATCATCGCGCTTGGAATATACAGTACAGGCCAAAAGTTTGGACACACCTTCTCATTCAATGTATTTACTTTATTTTCATGACTGTTGACATTGTAGATTGTCGCTGAAGGCATCAAAACTATGAATGAACACATGTGGAGTTATGTACTTAACAAAAAAAAGGTGAAATAACTGAAAATATGTTTTATATTCTAGTTCCTTCAATATAGCCACCATTTGCACTGATTACTTTTTTGCACACTCTTGGCATTCTCTCGATGAGCTTCAAGAAGTAGTCACAGAAAGGGTTTTCACTTCACAGGTGTCATAGTTTTGATGCATTTAGTGACAATCTTCAATGTAAATAGTCATACAAATAAAGAAAACTCATTGAAATGATTAGGTGTGTCCAAACTTTTTACCTGTAGTGTATATATATCAATATTATGTCAGACCCACTCGACATCCATTGCTTTCGGTCTCCCCTAGAGGGGGGGGGGGGGGGGGGTTACCCACATATGCGGTCCTCTCCAAGGTTTCTCATAGTCATTCACATTGACGTCCCACTGGGGTGAGTTTTCCTTGCCCGTATGTGGGCTCTGTACCGAGGATGTCGTTGTGGCTTGTACAGCCCTTTGAGACACTTGTGATTTAGGGCTATATAAATAAACATTGATTGATTGATTGATTGATATATATATATATATATATATATATATATATATATATATATATATATATATATATATATATATATATATATATATATATATATATCATCATATCATCATCGGCGGTCACTCGAACGGGTATGACGATCCTCCTGGTAGGGGTGTATCCCTTTATGGAGGATGCCTGTGCGTGACTTTGTTTTACGTGGGGAGACTGGTGCACAGACAGTCACCACACGATCCTTGACAGAACCGGGTCATGGTCCAGTGGCATGGAGTCTTCTTCCGCCATCGCAGCCGTTGTGGTAGTTCTTGAATCTATCGTCTTCCGCCTACTCCGCCGTTGAGGTCTTCACTGTATCCCTGGCTAGGGGGCAGCCGGGTACTAGGCCTTTGCCCACGGCCACCTGGGGTAACAGTAGTAAAGGGGTTAACCTCCTAGTGCCCCAAGACCCCATAGAGGAGCCTCCACTGCCGGATGCACTTTAACGTCATGCCCAGGACATATATATATATATATATATATATATATATATATATATATATATATTTTTTTTTTTTAATATATATATATATGTACAGTATATATATATTAGGGCTGCAACAACTAATCGATTAAATCGATTATAAAAATAGTTGCCGATTAATTTAGTCATCGATTCGTTGGATATATGCTATGCGCATGCGCAGAGGCTTTTTTTTTTTTTTTTAATTTTTTTCAATTTTATTTTATTTTTTAAAATAAACCTTTATTTATAGACTGCAACATTTACAAACAGCTGAGAGACAATAATCAAAATAAGTATGGTGCCAGTATGCTGGTTTTTTTCAATAAAATACTGGATAGGATAGAAATGTAGTTTGTCTCTTTTATCCGATTATTAATCGATTAATCCAAGTAATATTCGACAGATTAATCGATTATCAAATTAATCGTTAGTTGCAGTCCGGCCCCCGGCCAATTTTTTTTTAGCCCATTGCGGCCCCCGAGTCAAAAACTTTTCCACTCTTGTCGAATAAATCTTATACATCAGATACTATAATGTATCATTCAGAAGTGGAACAAGCTGACACAAACGTTAGCGACATGAGCATAGCTTTGTTAGCTACATGCTAACATTACACTCACACTTAAACATTAAGTAGAGTGAACCTGTTAGCTCAAGAAACACAAAATAACTAACCATACAGCGCTCACAGCAACCGCTAACTGATATATTAGTTGGTAGAGCTTTATTTTTTTAGATGTGTAGTGAAGCCTGGGAAAGGAGGATTTGATTTTGAGAGTTTGAGAGCCCACTTTTGAGCAAAAGTGTAGTAAAAAAGTGAGGGAGCTGATAGATCTGTATCACGTTTGTTGATAATAAACAGTATTTTGGGTCATATTATAAAATGTGTTGAATAAAAAATCCCACCCCAGAATTAAAATGGCACTTTTCAATCTTTTTGGAACCAGGAAGCAATTTATAAACTGCAAACAAATGAATTGCTGATCATTTTTTAAAAACAGTAACAGATGCTCGTCTCGAGCATTATTTTAAAATGTGTAGCGAAGCCTTTTTTTTTTCTTTTTTTCTTCCCCCTTCAAGGGGTTAATTATCTTGTTTTTTCTTCAAAACGTCATGAAGCGTCAAAAAAAAGTGTTCCGACGCCTCCTTTTTTTCAAAAGTGGAGCGACCCAGTCAGAGATATCATAGATTCTTCTCACGTCCGCGCTCATAAACAAGCTCAATTTACTGTTAGGAGGTTAAAAAGTCACGTTTGCTTCATTACTGTGTTATCGTCCATATAATTTATATAACGTATGCGGCATGCAAGTCAAATGTTCTCTTCAATGCGTCACCAGCACGCCGTTACGGTGGTGACGATCTTCCCGCTTTTGACCCGCCGGACTGACAGCGTGATCAATTGTAGCGCGAGGAAGTCGAGAAAGTCCAAATACGGGAACCGGCGCGTATGAATAACATATCAGAGGAGCCTGCAGATGCGGACGTGAATAATGATGCTGAATGGCTAATCCACCAAGGGAGTGTTTACAGTTTAAAAATAAAGCACGCTTATTATTCTCTGCTAATTGTGTCGGCTTTATCTGTTAATTGACCACCAGAGGAGTGTGATTGCTAGTCTCGCTTCCTTTGTGGACGCTTTTTTTTTCTTCCCTCGCATTTTCAATCAGCCGGGCGAAAAGTGTTCAAAAAGACTCCTCGATGAGATTGACAGCCGTTTGCGATCAGATTAACTGTACAAACACCGGCCGCTACATTAGGTACACCCGAGCCATGGATAACAACGCCATTTTTTGATTGACACAGACTTTCTCAATTTGTCAATTTCTTCGGAATCCAAGAGCGTAAACCGTACTAAGGTGCTGCTCTAGGCCAAATGTCAGCTTGATTTGTTGACGTTTAAACATGTCAAAAATCCAATCTGGATCAAATTTGGATTGAAACGTCATGCTATAGGATTAAAAAAAATATTGATTTTCAGGTTAATTGAGATTCTATTTTTGTAACCATCCATAATCGATAAAAAGAAAATCAAAATCGATTTAAAAATGTTTTTTTTTTACCGTGTTTTACGGACTATAAGGCACACTTAAAACCCTTGTTTTTTCTCAAAACTCAACAGAGCCTTATAACCCTGTGGGCCTAATATACGGAATAATTCTGGTTGTGCTTACCGACCTGGAAGCAATTTTTCTTGTTACATGGTGTAATGATAAGTGTGACTAGTAGATGGCAGTCAAACATAAGAGATACGTGTAGACTGCACTATGTTGGCAATATGACTCAAGTAAACAACACCAACATTTTATATGTTCCATTGAGAATATAGAGCATTACACACGGCACTCAAAAATCTACCAAAATGTTTTAGTACGCCTTTGGTAAGCTATGAAGCCGCACCGCTTGATGTATTGCACTGTGCTTCAACACAAAAGTATTATTATGGTGTGTGTATAAGGTAAGACATTATTTGTTGTAGTAGGTTTTTTATTTGTTTTATTTTTAATTAATCAATCCAACAAAATAATACACAATAATACCACAATAATACAATTCCAAAACCAAACCCGGCCCAGCAACATTCAGAATAGCAATCAACAGAGCAATTGGCAGGACACACAAACATGACACAAAACAATCCAAAAGTAGTCAAACAAAATTAAATAATATCAACAACGGTATCAATATTTTGTCAATATAAATAAGAATTCCAGCATAGCAGGGATTAGTATATATATATATATATATATATATATATATACATATATATATATATATATATATATATATATATATATATATATATATATATATATATATATATATATATATATATATATATATATACAGTATCGTTCAAAAGTTTGGTGTCACATTGAAATGTCCTTATTTTTGAAGGAAAAACACTGTACTTTTCAATGAAGATAACTTTAAACTAGTCTTAACTTTAAAGAAATACACTCTATACATTGCTAATGTGGTAAATGACTATTCTAGCTGCAAATGTCTGGTTTTTGGTGCAATATCTACATAGGTGTATAGAGGCCCATTTCCAGCAACTATCACTCCAGTGTTCTAATGGTACAATGTGTTTGCTCATTGGCTCAGAAGGCTAATTGATGATTAGAAAACCCTTGTGCAATCATGTTCACACATCTGAAAACAGTTCAGCTCGTTACAGAATCTACAAAACTGACCTTCCTTTGAGCAGATTGAGTTTCTGGAGCATCACATTTGTTGGGTCAATTAAACGTTCAAAATGGCCATAAAAAGAGAACTTTCATCTGAAACTCGACAGTCTATTCTTGTTCTTAGAAAAGAAGGCTATTCCACAAAATTGTTTGGGTGACCCCAAACTTTTGAACGGTAGTGTGTATATATATATATATATATATATATATATATATATATATATATATATATATATATATATATATATATATATATATAGTATAAAATATAGTATACAATAGTTCTAAACGATTAGCTGTGCAGAAATAATTCTAAGAAGATGCTGGCAGCCGTTCAGGGTACTCTAAATCTGCCATGATTTCATAATTGATGGGATGGGCAGAGCTGTGGGCACTCAGACTGTGAACTAAATCGCAAAACTGGATAACATCTTGGAGAAGCTGTCTACTCTGATACATACGAGGACCAGAAATGGACACTCTGCGTGAAATGTTTCAATTTGTTTTCGCCCATTCAAACACAAACATTCTAATCTGGATTTGGCTTTCCCACTGGAAGGGCATGACAAGGTCGTTGCTACGAGGCTCCCCTGAAGGACAAACACCGTTTGTAAAGTGTAAATACACTCGGAATGTTCACTCAATCTTATGTTGTGACAAAGTGAGGACCAATAACGTTAAGTGTACCAGCCATGTGCTCTTGTTGGGCCACTACATATATAATGGGTGTGCACAATTGATCTTTATGTCATGTGTGTTTTGCCCCGTGATGAAGTCTTCTCCTTTGTCCTGAGCGTCAAAGAGGGTTGAGCAGTGTTTGGGATGGAGGCGAGGGCTCAGGTGCAGCTCTTATTAGGCACCGTGCTAATGCAATCAGCAGGAGTGCCTCTCTTCTTCGCATCACGGAGCTCCAGGCAAGACTGACGGGCTCTCCCCCTCCCGGGGGAGGTTTTTATTTTATTTTTTTCGGACCAGAAGGGGACTCTTTTGGCAACCCACCTCCCTAAATTGCAGCCGCTTCCCATTAAGTGGGGAGAGAAGCATCTATTAGTCATGAGTTGCTGCGGCCGCTTTGTGTGATCTTATTGAGTAAATACAAAGTAAAGTCGTCCCTCGCCACATCACCAATAAATATGTTTTTTAAGCTTATTCGACATATTTGGGCTAAATTAAGTGTTACAATAAGTCGTTTTTTTTAGGGGTGCACAAAGAAAATCGATTCACATCTGAATCGCGATTATCATTCATCCCTCTAAATCAGACCTGGGCAAATTAAGTCCATGGGGCCACATGTGGCCCGTCTGGCCCGCCGGACATTCCCAAATATTTTTTTTTTTTAGATCTATAAGATGGAAACTGTGGCTGCCATTATGATGTGCAGTGATGTTTTCAAATGACCGTACGTCTTGAACTATACAAAGTATTCCAATGGTTGGAATATGCACTTTTGCATGATATACTAGTTACTATGGTAATCTAATTAGTTACTATGGTAATGTAAGTCACAGCAGCTCAGACGAGGCACCAAGCAGTGTGGGTGAGGAGTGTTTCCACAGAGTGTTTCCAGAGCGGCCAGCCTGAAATGCGGGTGTCAGGGACAGACGCTGATGGACATTTTTACAAGAAAGTTCTAAAGCTTAGGAAAGCGTTTCAAAACAGGTTACAACAAGCTCTTTCTGGTTGCATGGAGATGGCCTAAAACCACCTTTTTAAAAATTGATTCCTATGAAAAATAAAATGTAAAAAAAATTAATTTAAAAACATTTTTTTTTAATGTTTTTAGATTTGTAAACAGGCGTTGAAAAAGACCTTTAAAAAAGCATTTTTACAAGGCATTTTAAAAGGTGTTTCAAAATAAGGTTACAGGTTGCAAAAAGCTCCATCTGGTTGCATGGAGATGGCCTAAAATTGCCGTTTTAAAAATGCATTCATGTGTAAAATAAAATAAAATACAATTTTAATGTATTGTTTTTTTTTAAATAATAAATTTTTTTACACAGGCGTTTGAAAAGACGGTTAAGAAAGCGTTTCAAAACAGGTTACAAGTCAGAAAAGCTCCCTCTGGTGACATGGGGATGGAGCTCGTAGCTTATCAGATATATCAGATTATAGGTGGGTTTTTTTCGCGTTCATATTTGGCTGTGTTTGTTGCATTTTTGTTGCGTTATGCTTCATTGTAAAATATGTCAATCGAGAGGGGGTGTGACGTTCATATGTTGTCAATATTCAGTTTTTTATCGTTCATAGTTAATATTGTAAATCCCACATTATGTATTTTCATGTACATTGTGGGTGTCTCATTCAGTAAAACAATTTAAAGTTACATTGCGTTTTTTAAGGCGGTCTGTCGTAACGTTTTTTAGCATTCAATCAGACATTGTTTTGAGGTTTTGTATTAGTGTTCCTAAAAATCAGATATACCGGCCCCAAGACACATTTTATATAATAATCATTTTAAAAATGTGTTTTTAGGCCATCGCCATGCAACCAGAAGGAGCCTTTCGAACCTGTAACCTGTTTTAAAACGATTTCTTAAACACCATTGAAAAAATAGATTTTTTTTTTTTTTTTTAAATGTTTCATAAGAATCCATTTTTAAAAAGGCCATCCCCATGTCACCAGAAGGAGCTTTTCTAACTTGTGACCTGTTTTGAAACGCTTTCTTAAACGTCTTTTCAAACACCTTTTCAAACGCCTGTGTAAAAAAATAGATTATTTAAAAAAAACAATAAATTACAATTTTATTTTATTTATTTTTTCATAGGAATGCATTTTTAAAACAGCAATTTTAGGCCATCTCCATGCAACCAGATGGAGCTTTTTGCAACCTGTAACCTTATTTTGAAACTCCTTTTAAAATGCCTTATAAAACGCTTTTTCAAACGTCTTTTTCAACGCCTGTTCAAAAATATAAAAACAATTTAAAAAACTATTTTTTTAAATTAGATTTTTTTAAATGTTATTTTTCAATTTTTTTAAAAGGTGTTTTTAGGCCATCTCCATGCAACCAGAAAGAGCTTGTTGTAACCTGTTTTTGAAATGCTTTTACTAAACGCCTTTTGAAATGCCTTTTTAAAGGCCTACTGAAACCCACTACTACCAACCACACAGTCTGATAGTTTATACATCAATGATGAAATCTTAACATTGGGTTAACTTATAAAGGGCATTTTTAAATTTCCCGCGAAACTTCCGGTTAAAAACGTCTATGTATGATGACGTTTGCGCGTGACGTCGATGGTTGAAGCACAAGTATTCGGACACATTGTATCACAATACAAACAGCTCTGTTTTCATCGCAAAATTCCACAGTATTCTGCACATCTGTGTTGGTGAATCTTTTGCAATTTGTTTAATGAACAATGAAGACTGCAAAGAAGAAAGCTGTAGGTGGGATCGGTGTATTAGCGGCTGGCTGCAGCAACACAACCAGGAGGACTTTGACTTGGATAGCAGACGCGCTATCCGACGCTAGCCGGATCGGGTGAAGTCCTTCGTCGCGCCGTCGATCGCTGGAACGCAGGTGAGCACGGGTGTTGATGAGCAGATGAGGGCTGGCGTAGGTGGAGCGCTAATGTTTTTATCATAGCTCTGACGAGGTCCCGTAGCTAAGTTAGCTTCAATGGCGTCGTTAGCAACAGCATTGCTAGGCTTCGACAGGCGGCACAGCATTAACCGTGTAGTTACAGGTCCAGTGATTAGTTCTGTGTCTCCTGATAGTAGTATTGTTGATCTTCTGTCTATCCTTCCAGTCAGGGGCTTATTTATTTTGTTTCTATCTGCATTTAAGCACGATGCTATCACGTTAGCTCCGTAGCTAAAGTGCTTCACCGATGTATTGTCGTGGAGATAAAAGTCACTCTGAATGTCCATTTCGCGTTTTCGACTCTCATTTTCAAGAGGATATAGTATCCGAGGTGGTTTAAAATACAAATCCGTGATCCACAATAGAAAAAGGAGAAAGTGTGGAATCCAATGAGCCCTTTTACCTAAATTACAGTCAGAGTGAAAAAAGATACGTCCTGCACTGCACTCTAGTCCTTTACTCTCACGTTCCTCATCCACAAATCTTTCATCCTCGCTCAAATTAATGGGGTAATCGTTGCTTTCTCTGTCCGAATCGCTCTCGCTGCTGGTGTAAACAATGGGGAAATGTGAGGAGCCTTTCAACCTGGGACGTCACGCTACTTCCGGTACAGGCAAGGCTTTTTTTATCAGTGACCAAAAGTTGCGAACTTTATCGTCGATGTTCTCTACTAAATCCTTTCAGCAAAAATATGGCAATATCGCGAAATGATCAAGTATGACACATAGAATGGATCTGCTATCCCCGTTTGAATAAAAAAAAATCATTTCAGTAGGCCTTTGAACATCTGTTTGAAAATAAATAGATTCTTATTTAAAAAAAACGATTTATTAATTTTTTTTTTTAATTAATTACATTTTTCATAAGAATCAATTTGTAAAAAGGCGTATTTAGGCCATCCCTATGTCACTAGAAGGAGCTTTTCTGACTTCTAACCTGTTTTGAAACGCTTTCTTAACCGTCTTTTCAAACGCCTGTGTAAAAAAATAGATTATTTAAAATAAAACAATACATTAAAATTGTATTTTATTTTATTTTTCATAGGAATGCATTTTTAAAACGGCGATTTTAGGCCATCTCCATGCAACCAAATGGAGCTTTTTGCAACCTGTAACCTTGTTTTGAAACACCTTTTAAAATGTCTTATAAAAGTGTCTTTTCAACGCCTGTTTAATAATATAAAAACATTTCAAAAAAATATTTTTTTAAATTTTATTTTTTTAAATTTTATTTTTCATAGGGATTTTTCAACGAATTTTTAAAACTATAAAAAATAATAATAATAATAAAATTGTTTGGTTTTTTTTTGGTTTTTTTCATAGGAATACATTTTAAAAAAGACGTTTTTAGGCCATCTCCACGCAACCAGAAGGAGCCTTTCGAACCTGTAACCTGTTTTAAAACACTTTCTTAAACACATTTGAAAAAATACATTCTTATTTAAAAAAAAAAAAAAAACAGTTCATTAAAATGGTATTGTATTTTTCATAGGAATCCATTTTTAAAAAGGCGTTTTTAGGCCATCCCCATGTCACCAGAAGGAGCTTTTCTAACTTGTAACCGGTTTTGAAACGCTTTCTTAAACGCCTTTTCAAACGCCTTTTCAAACGCCTTTTCAAACGCCTGTGTAAAAAAATTGATTATTTAAAAAAAACAATTGATTACAATTGTATTTCATTTTATTTTTCATGAGTATGCATTTTTACAACGGCAATTTTGTCAATGCGTGGACTATGGGATGGTTTGTTTTCCCGGAATGCAAAGGAAAGTTGAAGCGGGCAAGGCGTGAGGGTAAAGACATTCAAACACTAGCAAAAATAACAAACGAAAAGCGCGCACAAGGGCGGAACTACAAACGTGGCTAATGAAAACAAAAGACTAGCACAAAGGCAATTAACTATGAACATGAAATATACAACACTTACTGTGGCATGAAAAACGTGCATGGAACAATGGCTTGGAATGAAAGGTAGCAGAGTTAATGTCGCCAGGCTTCCTGGCAACTATCGGTTTAAATAATACAGACATGATGGACAGCAGGTGCGCGAGTGCAAAAGGTGAAACAGGTGAAACTAATGGGTTGCTATTAGGGATGTCCGATAATGGCTTTTTGCCGATATCCGATATGCCGATATTGTCCAACTCTTTAATTACCGATTCCGATATCAACCGATATATACAGTCGTGGAATTAACACATTATTATGCCTAATTTGGACAACCAGGTATGGTAAAGATAAGGTACTTTTTAAAAAAATGAATCAAATAAAATAAGATAAATAAATTAAAAACATTTTCTTGAATAAAAAAGAAAGTAAAACAATATAAAAACAGTTACATAGAAACTAGTAATTAATGAAAATGAGTAAAATTAACTGTTAAAGGTTAGTATTATTAGTGGACCAGCAGCACGCACAATCATGTGTGCTTACGGACTGTATCCCTTGCAGACTGTATTGATATATATTGATATATAATGTAGGAACCAGAATATTAATAGCAGAAAGAAACAACCCTTTTGTGTGAATGAGTGTGAATGAGTGTAAATGGGGGAGGGAGGTTTTTTGGGTTGGTGCACTAATTGTAAGTGTATCTTGTGTTTTTTATGTAGATTTAATAAAAAAACCAAAAAAAAACCCGATACTGATAATAAAAAAAACGATACCGATAATTTCCGATATTACATTTTAACGCATTTCTAGTTGCTATGGTAACAAAACAAACAAGAATGTACAAAGAGTCCAAAAACCAAACCGAACATAACCAAAACAAAACATGATCACACAGACATGACAGATTTTAGTCCATCTCCATGCAACCAGATGGATCTTTTTGCAACCTGTAACCTTATTTTGAAACCCCTTTTAAAATGCCTTATAAAACACTTTTTCAAACGTCCTTTTCAACGCCTGTTTAAAAATATAAAAAAACAAATCAAAATAAAAAAAATACTTTTTTTTAAATTGTATTTTTAAAACTTTTTTTTTTTAGTAGGACTCAACTTTTAAAAAGGCGTTTTTAGGCCATCTCTATTCAACCAGAAAAAGCTTTTTGTAACCTGTAACCGGTTTTGAAACGCCCTTTTAAACACCTGTTTAAAAAAAAACAACGATTTATTAATATGGTATTTTATTTAATTACATTTTTCATAAGAATCAATTTTCAAAAAGGCATTTTTGGCATCTCCATTAAACCGGAAGGAGCTTTTGTAACCTTTTCAATTGCAATTTTTAAACATCTGTTTAAACACCTCTTTAGAAATAGATTATTAATTAAAAAAAAAAACATCCAGGGGGTTTCAGGAGCCTATCCCAGCTGCACACGGGCGGAAGACGGGGTACACCCTGGACAAGTCGCCACTACTAAAAATTCAAATGTGTCTGGAATGCCTTCTACTCGCCAGTAACATCAGCAGTGTTTTTTGTCCATAGTTTGCATCACATTGTGTTCCCTCTCATTAAGAAGTAATGTCATATGTATTTTTAAAAGGCACACGCCATACGTTATTTTCTTCACCGGAGCTGCACGCCGAAAATAAACGCACTCTTCTGCGGAGACAGCTTTTTATTGTTGCTGTTGAGGGGCGGCGGGGGCGTGCACAGCAGTAATGAGTCCGGGGACCTCGTGTTCTGCCACGTGTCGCTGTCAAGTAAGTCTGTCATTCCCGTCCAGAACTAGCATCTCGATGAAGTCACGTGACCCAGCTCTCTACAATCAGGCCGAGCAAGAGGGAGGTATTCAGTCGAAACGCCACGCTTAGTGGAGCGCTAATCAGGTTGCCATCGACAACAATGAGACATAATGAAAGTGAGACAGTGATTCCCAAACTGTGGTACGCCGAATGATTGCCTGTTTTATTCTGCTATATTCCAACACAGTGTTACTGTTCAAACTGTGTGTAATGTTACAGTGGCATAAAATATCAAATATAAGTCGTGATATGTAACGCACTGTTAAAGGGGGGCTAGCGGGGGATTGCAGGAGGGTTTTATTTTTTTGGGGGGGGGCATCAAAAGGGGGTGTGGCCTAAATGCACCAACTTTTCAAGGGCGTCAATGTAAGATTGTTGTTTTTTTAAGGGCTGTTAATCGTTGGGCACCACCCGATTTAATTGGATTCTCGGGGGTAACGAGTTGATTCAGAATCGATTCTCTTTTCAAAAACGATTCTCGATTCAAAAGCAATACTTTTTTTTTAATAACATTGAATGCCAGTTCTATGATTAACTACATTCCTCCATAAAATGGATAAACAGCTCTGGTAGATATCTACGTATATTATTTAAAGGAAAACTGGTTTTTGTTTGAAAAAATTATACCCAAAAATGTAAAGAAAGTCAAACACAAATAAGGCAACAAGAGAAGCATCCCACACGTTTCTTAAGTACATCTCTACAGCGGATTTCAAGAAAAAAAAGAAAGAAATAAGTATAGATTTGTTTTTTTTTAAATCGATTAAGAATCATTACAAATAAGAATGACGATTGATTCTAAAATGTATTGTGTTTTTATACTGTCATAATTTCTATTATTTTCCTTATTAGCATTAGTATTACATTTATTCATGTATTATTATTTTCACCATAATCATAACGGTTATTATTATTTAGACAATCATGATTCTTATTTTTGTTGGTATTTATGTTCTTATTACCATTATTACTATTAGCATTATTATTATTGTTTTATTAATATATATATATATATATATATATATATATATATATATATATATATATATATATATATATATATATATATATATATATATATATATATATATATATAATTTGTTATTATTATCATTATTGTTATTATTGTTGTTGTTTTCATAATAGTTATTACCATTACAATTTTTGTTTTGAAATTGCTTTAATATTATTCACATTATTATTATTATTATTATTAATATTATTATTATTATTTCAATAAAGCACATGGTTGTTGTGAGACAAAATGCTAAAAATGTATATATATTGTACATTTTTTATTAAAGTAAAATATACAAATAAAAATAAAGTTTTACTTATATATGATTATTGTAAAAAAACATATTTTTTTTCTTATTTTAATTATTGTGAAATGATATAACTTAAGATAAAAGTGGACATCCTTTTATCCTTTTTTTAAAAGTTTTATTATGTAACACTTTTAAGGGAGGGGTTTTTATTTTTATAATTTTTTTTGTTTGGGGGGGTGTCACGTAAAAAAAGTGGGCGTGGCATAAATGCACCATCTGTTCAGGGGGAACAGTGGGTTATGACGTCACACACATTGAGCGTGGCCCAAACCGGAATCAAAACCGGAAGTAGGTACATGTCATATCTGGCCGCAGTCCATACGTCATAATGACTTATGACTAGAGATGGCCGATAATATCGGCCTGCCGATATAATCGGCCGATAAATGCATTAAAATGTAATATCGGAAATTATCGGTATCGGTTTCAAAAAGTAAAATTAATGACTTTTTAAAACGCCGCTGTACGGTGAAATGCGGACGTTGGGTCTCCCAGTCAGCAGCCACTCCCCTCTCCCCTCTCCCACACACAACACAGGAGTTGCAGCACGACTGCAGCATGAAAGGTTTACTGGCGACTCTTGATGACCTCATCAAACCGCCGCGAGCGTAGCATAACAACAACAAGAGTGTGTTGTTGCCGGTGCTGTAGCCATGGCTAACAAGCGAGCTCGCTCGGTGACTGACTCACCATGTCTATGGTTTGGGATTATTTTAAAGTGTCTCTGATGGATAAAAAACTGGCAATTTGCAATGACTGCAAAAAGTTGGTTATGCGAGGAGCAACCAAGACGTCTTCCTTTAATACGAGCAATTTGATCTCCCACCTCTTCAAGAATAATAAAGAGATACACGATGAATACAAGCGGAAGATGGATGAAAAGCAAACGCCGAAAAAAAGTAGTACCACACAGTTGTCGCTTAAAGACTCCGCCGAGAAAAAACAAACATACAACAAAAAACACCACAGGGCGAAAGCCCACGTTGTGGTCAGGGACAACGCACGTAATATGGCAAAAGCTACGATGGCTAGTCTGCCCTGCATGGCGCACACTTTGCAGCTTGCAGTGAATGGAGGTGCCCTGTCTCAACGCAGCATTTCAGAAGCTCTGACTAGGCCACTTCAAGCACTCACCACTAGCTTGCAGCACATTTGTGTTACTCATACAAATACGTTAGAGCAGGGCAGATTGAGCCCAGTTTATAATTTCCTGTTATACAGTATGCCAGGCAGTCTTGCACTAAAGGAGGACTATGTTATTGTTTACTTTATTACTCTAGCATACTCTGGACTGAAACTGTGTGCCTTCATTGTTTTTGTGGCTGTTGTTTTGAGGCATGTTAAAAAAAATAAAAAATAATGCACATTGTGAAAGTCAAAGCACCGTATTTTCCGCACTATTAGGCGCACCGGATTATAAGGCGCGCATTCAATTAATGGCATATTTCAAAACTTTGTTCATATATAAGGCGCACCGGATTATAAGGTGCACCTATGCATCCATTAGATGGAGCTGCGCTAAAGGGAATTTCAACAAAACAGTCAGATAGGTCAGTCAAACTTTATTAATAGATTACAAACCAGCGTTCTGACAACTCTGTTCACTATATAAATGACATTTGTAAAGTTACAAAAGATTTAAAGTTAGTATTATTTGCGGATGATACAACAGCGTTTTGTTCAGGAGAGAACACACAGGAGATAATACAAATAATAACAGAAGAAATTAACAAATTAAAAAGATGGTTTGACAAAAACAGACTATCGTTGAATCTTAGTAAAACTAAAATAATGCTATTTGGTAACAGTAGAAGAGAAAGTCAAACACAAATACAAATAGACGGAATAGAAATTGAAAGAGTAAACTAAACCAAATTTCTAGGTATAATGATTGATGATAAATTGAACTGGAAATCTCACGTAAAAAATATACAACATAAAGTTGCAAGAAACACGTCAATAATGAATAAAGCAAAACATGTTCTAGACCAAAAATCCCTTCATATTCTCTACTGCTCACTAGTGTTACCATATCTGAGCTACTGTGTAGAAATATGGGGAAATAATTACAAAAGTACACTTCATTCATTAACGGTGTTACAAAAAAGATCAGTTAGAATAATACATAATGTTGGATATAGAGAACATACAAACCCTTTATTTATTGAATCAAAAATACTGAAATTCCACGACATAGTGAATTTGCAAACAGCTAAAATTATGCACAAAGCAAACTATAACCTGCTACCCAAGAATATACAACAATTCTTCTCAACAAAAGAGGAGAAATATAATATTAGAGAAAAACGTAATTTAAAACATTTGTTTGCACGTACAACACTTAAGACCTTCAGTATATCAATATGTGGAATTAAATTATGGAATGGATTAAGCAAAGCAATCAAACAATGTACTAATATGATACACTTCAAGAAACTCTTCAAACTTAAAGTGTTTACAAAGTACAATGAAGAAGAACCATGACAAACATTCTCAATTTATTTCATCCATCCATTCATTCATTCTTAAAGTAATCTTACTTATCTCATCATATGAAATATGACTTACTTCACCAATTATTATTATTAAATTCTTACTATTATTTATTTATTTATTTTTATTGTAATTACTTATGGAGTTTATTGTGAAAAAATTGTGAACAGGAAGTGAACAAAAAGTTTTGCAACTGTTATGTAAAGAAAAGGGGTAGGATTAAATAAGCTCTGCTTCTTCCTACTCCTTTTCGAACATGTTGAAAAGAAACTGGAAATTGTGATGTATCATGTTGTATGCTTGCATGTTCGAAATAAACTCAAACTCAAACTCAAACTCAAACTCCCAAAATGAATAAACAGCTGATTTACTCGTGTCACCGTAAATCAAACGTTAGTGCAATCACAATATAGTAACACTCGAAATAGTGCAGAGCAATAACAATATATCAATAACTCAACGTTGCTCAAACGTTAATGTCACACAACACAACACACAAAATAAACATGTAAAACTCACTTTATGAAGTTATTCCTCATCCACTAATCGCTCAAACTATTCTACTTCAGTGTCCGAATTAATCAGTTGGGCGAATAAGGCATCCAACATCCGTCTCGTCGAAGTCGTCATTAATGGAGTCAGTGACAATTCCTGCCTTCCTGAAAGCTCGGACCACAGTTGAGACTGATATATCAGCCCAGGCATTTACGATCCACTGGCAGATAGTGGCGTATGTCGTCCGGCGCTGTCTCCCTGTCTTGGTGAACGTGTGTTCGCCTTCTGTCATCCGTGTCCTACTGCGCGACTGATCGTTTTGAGTTTAAACTCTGCGTCGTAAGCGTGTCTCTATATAGGAGCCATTTTGGGGTCTTTATATAAACACACAAATGGAAATGAAACATCATATATCCCAGCATGCACCGCGCACTTCTTCTTCTACGGGGGCGGCTGCTTACCATAGAAGAAGAACTTCTTCTTCTACGGGGGAAAAATAAGTTGGCGGCTGTTTACCGTAGTTGCGAGACCTAAAATTTATGAAAATGAAGTTTAGGTTTGTTGTCGCGCAATATTGGTCCATATATAAGGCGCACCGGTTTATAAGGCGCACTGTCAGCTTTTGACAAAATTGGAGGGTTTTAGGTGCGCCTTATAGTGCGGAAAATACGGTATAGTATTTCCCATAGTTGTAGTGGGTATCAGGATTATCTCAGGGAGAGCATGTCCCAAATTCCAAGCTGCTGTTTTGAGGCATGTTAAAAAAAATAATGCACTTTGTGACTTCAATAATAAATATGGCAGTGCCATGTTGGCACTTTTATCCATAACTTGAGTTGAAGTTGTTTTCTTATTTCGGAAAATATTGTTACATTGTTTAATGCAGGGGTCACCAACGCGGTGCCCGCGGGCACCAGGTAGCCCGTAAGGACCAGATGAGTAGCCCGCTGGCCTGTTCTTAAAATAGCTCAAATAGCAGAACTTACCAGTGAGCTGCCTCTATTTTTTAAATGTTAATTAATTTTCTCGCTTTGCTCGACATTTTTAATTCTAAGAGAGACAAAACTCAAATAGAATTTGAAAATCCAAGAAAATATTTTAAAGACTTGGTCTTCACTTCTTTAAATCAATTAATTATTTTACTTTGCTTCTTATAACTTTCAGAAAGACAATTTTAGAGAAAAAATACAACCTTAAAAATGATTTTAGGATTTTTAAACACATATACCTTTTTACCTTTTAAATTCCTTCCTCTTCTTTCCTGACAATTTAAATCAATGTTCAAGTAAATTTATTTTTTTTATTGTAAATAATAATAAATAAACTTCATTTTAGCTTCTGTTTTTTCAACGAAGAATATTTGTGAAATATTTCTTCAAACTTATTATGATTAAAATTCAAAAACATTCTGGCAAATCTATAAAAATCTGTGGAATCAAATTTAAATCTTATTTCAAAGTCTTCTGAATTTCTTTTAAAATTTTTGTTCAGGAAAATATAGAAGAAATAATGATTTGTCTTTGTTAGAAATATAGCTTGGTCCAATTTGTTATATATTCTAACAAAGTGCAGATTGGATTTTAACCTATTTAAAACATGTCATAAAAATTCTAAAATTAATCTTAATCAGTAAAAATTACCAATGATTTTCCATAAATTATTTTTTTAATTTTTTCAAAAAGATTCGAATTAGCTAGTTTTTCTCTTCTTTTTTTCGGTTGAATTTTGAATTCTAAAGAGTCGAAATTGAAGATAAACTATGTTTCAAAATTTTATTGTAATTTTTTTCGTGTTTTCTCCTCTTTTAAACCGTTCAATTAAGTGTAAATATCATTAATTATTAATAATAACATAGAGTTAAAGGTAAATTGAGCAAATTGGCTATTTCTGGCAATTTATTTAAGTGAGTATCAAACTGGTAGCCCTTCGCATTAATCAGTACCCAAGAAGTAGCTCTTGCTTTCAAAAAGGTTGGTGACTCCTGGTTTAATGCATCCAGCAGGGCATCACAAAAAAATTAGGCATAATAATGTGTTAATTCCACAATTGTATACTGTATATCGGTATCGGTTGATATCGGTAATTACGAGTTGGACAATATCGGAATATCGGACATCGGCAAAAAAGCCATTATCGGACATCTCTACTTATGACCCTTACAGGCAGAAGTTAGTATTTTCACTTGTAGTTTTTAAACCAACATAGGAAGTTGTTTGAGCCACAACAATCACTCACAACTCAATGTCAGGTTGGTTTATCATGGTCTAGAACAGGGGTCGGCAACCCGCGGCTCTAGAGCCGCATGCGGCTCTTTAGCGCCGCCCTAGTGGCTCTCAGGAGCTTTTTTAAAAATGTATGAAAAATGGAAAAAGATGAGGAAAAAAAAAAATTTTTGTTTTAATATGGTTTCCGTAGGAGGACAAACATGACACAAACCTCCCTTATTGTTACAAAGCACACTGTTTATATTAAACATGCTTCACTGATTCGAGTATTTGGCGAGCGCCGTTTTGTCCTACTAATTTTGGCGGTCCTTGAACTCACCGTAGCTTGTTTACAAGTATAACTTTCTCCGACTTTCTAGGACGTGTTTTATGCCACTTCTTTTTCTGTCTACCAAACTTTTAACGTTGTGCGTGAAGGCACAAAGGTGAGTTTTGTTGATGTTATTGACTTGTGTGGAGTGCTAGTCAGACATATTTGGTCAGTGCATGACTGCAAGCTAATCGATGCTAACATGCTATTTAGGCTAGCTATATGTACATATTGCAGCATTATGCCTCATTTGTAGCTATATTTGAGCTCATTTAGTTTCCTTTAAGTCATCTTAATTCAATTTATATCTCATGACACACTATCTGTATGTAATATGGCTTTTAATTTTTTGCGGCTCCAGACAGATTTGTTTTTGTATTTTTGGTCCAATATGGCTCTTTCAACATTTTGGGTTGCCGACCCCTGGTCTAGAACCACTGAGACGGTGTAAAACATTTGAGGGGGGGGCGTGGCCTGCGGCGAAACGGGGTGTGCCAGGATCGGCTTAAATCAGCGGCAGGTGCGTAGATGACACAGCTGTGAGTGTTTGTCTGATCACCTGTCGCTCTGTTAAAGGCAGCAGACTGGAAGGAGAACGGGTTGTTGTTGTTGGTGATGACGGTTGGTCACACATGGGCACTCTGGGAGAAACCATTCAAGTGCTCGAGCGAGAAGGAGACAGACAGAAAATGACTGAAAAAGGTCCCAACGAACATTTATTGCAAAATAAATTATTGTTCGCCAAGATGAATGCAGCTGTCATGTCCGTCATTGGTGGTCAAAGGTACCCGGAGGAGCGAGACTTCCACAACATTGTTGCTTTAAAGACTTAAATCCCCTTTAGCCCTCCTTAAAGGCCTACTGAAACCCACTACTACCAACCACGCAGTCTGATAGTTTATATATCAATGATGAAATCTTAACATTGCAACACATGCCAATACGGCCGGGTTAACTTATAAAGTTCAATTTTAAAATTCCCGCCACACTTCCGGTTGAAAAACTCCTTTGGATATGATTTATGCGCGTGACGTCACAAAAGCAACGGAAGTGGTTGGACCCCATCGGACCCGATAGAAAAGCCTCTTGTTTTCTTCGACAAAATTCCACATTATTCTGGACATCTGTGTTGGTGAATCTTTTGCAATTTGTTTAATGAACAATGGAGACTGCAAAGAAGAACGTTGTAGGTGGGATCGATCGGTGTCTTAGCGGCTAAGTACAATACTGTAATATCTGTGATATTTGCATTAGTGTACTGTCTTTAAGGGTTTGGGGAACGCGCATGCGCGAGTGAGTTGGCGGAGAACTTGTCTGTGTGAGCTTTGGCTAACAGCAGCTCGTGTATGTGTGTGCGTTACTTTTTGAACTACAACCAGTTACCGCTTTTTAATAAAGCGATTGAGCAGCGCTTCCTCGTCTGTGTGACTCCTTCTCCACTGCGGGGCATTACAATACTTACAGCAACACAACAAGGACTACTTACCCTGACGCCTAGCCGATGCTTGCCGCCAAACCCACGGATGAAGTCCTTCGTCGTGCCGTTGATCGCTGGAATGCAGGTGAGCACGGCTGTTGATGGGTTTCTATCTTCATTTGAGAACGATGCTACGCGCTAGCTCAGTAGCTAAGTGTGTCACCGATGTATTGTCTTGGAGATAAGTCACTTTAAATGTCCATTTCGCGTGCTCGACTCTCATTTTCAAGAGGATATAGTATCCGAGGTGGTTTAAAATACAAATATGTGATTCACAATAGAAAAAGGAGAGAGTACATAGTTCTGTGAGGTCTGGTTGCTAAGTTAGCTTCAATGGCGTCGTTAGCACAGCATTGTTAACCTTCGCCAGCCTGGAAATCATTAACCGTGTACTTACATGTCCACGGTTTAATAGTATTGTTGATTTTCTATCTATCCTTCCATTAAGGGGTTTATTTATTTTGTTTCTATCTTCATTTGAGAACGATGCTATCGCGCTAGCTCAGTAGCTAAGTGTGTCACCGATGTATTGTCTTGGAGATAAAAGTCACTTTAAATGTCCATTTCGCGTGCTCGACTCTCATTTTCAAGAGGATATAGTATCCGAGGTGGTTTAAAATACAAATCCGTGATCCACAATAGAAAAAGGAGAGTGTGGAATCCAATGAGCCAGCTTGTACCTAAGTTACGGTCAGAGCGAAAAAAGATACGTCAATCACTGCCTCTCAAGTCGTTCACTGTAACGTTCCTCATCTACAAATCTTTCATCCTCGCTCAAATTAATGGGGTAATCATCACTTTCTCGGTCCAAATCTCTCTCGCTCCATTGTAAACAATGGGGAATTGTGAGGAATACTAGCTCCTGTGACGTCACGCTACTTCCGGTACAGGCAAGGCTTTTTTTTTTATCAGCGAGCAAAAGTTGCGAACTTTATCGTCGATTTTCTCTACTAAATCCTTTCAGCAAAAATATGTCAATATCGCGAAATGATCAAGTATGACACATAGAATGGATCTGCTATTCCCGTTTAAATAAAAAAAAATCATTTCAGTAGGCCTTTAACAAGTGTTACATTTTGCTACTAATATACTGGTTAAATAAAACATCTGCCTTGTTTTTAACAAATACTTAGGTCTACTACGCTGCTGTATGTTAATGTTGGTCATTATGGTGGTACTTGGCGAGCCAAGTGTTTTCTGAGGTCGTGCTTGGTAAAAAAAAAAATGGAGAACCGCTGATTTAAGACATCAAATTTCATTTCACGCATGAGAAATATCATTCTGACGTGAGGGGGAAGCGGGAGTAAAAAAATTTGATTTCAAGTCCCATCAGGCCCCGTCTGCAAAAAGTGACTAAATTGTCCCGACACACAAAATGAGGTCACATTTGCTGCAGGTAGAGGCCAACAAGTGTCTCAAAAGTTGGGATGATTTGACAATTTGATCAGCCATCTTTGCTGGTAATCGCTCCTCGCAGATGCCGCCAACGCCGCCGCCCGTGGCGCCGACGGAGAGGGTGAAATGAGGCCATATTGCTTGCGTGGCGCCGATACATGCGGCCTGTCCAAAGTTCGGAGAGAGAAAGAGGAAACACATTAAGTACAGGGAAGAGATGAAGCGGTGAGCCTGCAGAGATGTCGGGATATTGAGTGAGGACGGCCTGAGGGGGCCGCGCTCCATTAAAGGGAAAACTCTGTTTGCCTTGTATGATAGAAAACTCCATCAGATTTAAAAGTGTGGTGTTAAAATCACGACTTATATATAGTTGTTGTTTCATATTTTGTTGCCCTCCACGCGGCCAGCTAAATAACACTGCGCAGCATTCGGTTGTGATTGTCGGTCTGGAGCGAAGACGAGATGGACAATTACCCGCGCAATCTGCGCAAAGGCCTAAAGGGAAGAAGTAGATGTTAAATGAAATAAAAGAAAAAAAAAACTATTGAACTTAAAGTGCAATGAAAAAAATAAGAACATGTAAAATTTCTGGACATAAGCATATATTTATAAAAAATAATATAAACGGTAGAAAATGGATGGATGGAATATAAACGAGAAAAAAAATAGGTACATGATGAGAGGATACATTTACACACATACAAATATCTGTAAAATAATAATAGTAGTGTATTTATAATTATTTTTATCGTTAATATTACGATTATTTGTTATCATTGTTCGCATTAGCAACACTATTATAATTTATATTATTGTCATTATTAGCATTATTACTAAATGTATTTATTTATTATTATTTTCATCATAATCATTACAGTTATTATTATTTATAAAATCCTGATTCTTCTTTTTTTTGGTATTTATGTTGTTATTACCATTATTACTATTATAATTATTATTATTGTTGTATTAATATTATTGTTTTTGTTATTAATATAATTATTGTTATTGTTATTATTTTTATTGTTTGATTTGAAATTGTTTTATTATTATTCATAATATGATCATTATTTCAAGTAAGAAAACATATGGTTGTTGTCAGACAAAATGATACAAATGTATGTATATATTTTTTTCTATGAAGTTAAATATAAAAAAAAACATTTTTACTAATATACAAAACCCAAAACCAGTGAAGTTGGCACGTTGTGTAATTTGTAAATAAAAACAGAATACAATAATTTGCAAATCCTTTTCAACTTATATTCAATTGAATAGACTACAAAGACAAGATATGTAATGTTCAAACTGAGAAACTTGTTGTTTTTTTTTGTAAATAATCATTAACTTAGAATTTAATGGCAGCAACACATTGCAAAAAAGTTGGCACAGGGGCATGTTCACCACTGTGTTACATGGCCTTTCCTTTTAACAATACTCAGTAAATGTTTGGGAACTGAGGAGACCAATTTTTGAAGCTTTTCAGATGGAATTCTTTCCCATTCTTGCTTGATGTACAGCTTAAGTTGTTCAACAGTCCGGGGGTCTCCGTTGTGGTATTTTAGGCTTCATAATGCGCTACACATTTTCAATGGGAGACAGGTCTGGACTACAGGCAGGCCAGTCTAGTACCCGCACTCTTTTACTATGAAGCCACGTTGATGTAACACGTGGCTTGGCATTGTCTTGCTGAAATAAGCAGGGGCGTCCATGGTAACGTTGCTTGGATGGCAACATATGTTGCTCCAAAACCTGTATGTACCTTTCAGCATTAATGGCACCTTCACAGATGTGTAAGTTACCCATGCCTTGGGCACTAATACACCCCCATACCATCACAGATGCTGGCTTTTCAACTTTGCGCCTATAACAATCCGGATGGTTCTTTTCCTCTTTGGTCCGGAGGACACAACGTCCACAGTTTCCAAAAACAATTTGAAATGTGGACTCATCAGACCACAGAACACTTTTCCACTTTGTATCAGTCCAATGTAGATGAGCTCGGGCCCAGCGAAGCCGACGGCGTTTCTGGGTGTTGTTGATAAACGGTTATCGCCTTGCATAGGAGAGTTTTAACTTGCACTTACAGATGTAGCGACCAACTATAGTTACTGACAGTGGGTTTCTGAAGTGTTCCTGAGCCCATGTGGTGATATCCTTTACACACCGATGTCGCTTGTTGATGCAGTACAGCCTGAGGGATCGAAGGTCACGGGCTTAGCTGCTTACGTGCAGTGATTTATCCAGATTCTCTGAACCCTTTGATGATATTATGGAGCGTAGATGGTGAAATCCCTAAATTCCTTGCAATAGCTGGTTGAGAAAGGTTTTTCTTAAACTGTTCAACAATTTGCTCACGCATTTGTTCACAAAGTGGTGACCCTCACCACGTCCTTCTTTGTGAATGACTGAGCATTTCATGGAATCTACTTTTATACCCAATCATGGCACCCACCTGTTCCCAATTTGCCTGTTCACCTGTGGGATGTTCCAAATAAGTGTTTGATGAGCATTCCTCAACTTTATCAGTATTTATTGCCACCTTTCCCAACTTCTTTGTCACGTGTTGCTGGCATCAAATTCTAAAGTTAATGATTATTTGCAAAAAAAAAAAAAGGTTTATCAGTTTGAACATCAAATATGTTGTCTTTGTAGCATATTCAACTGAATATGGGTTGAAAATTATTTGCAAATCATTGTATTACGTTTATATTTACATCTAACACAATTTCCCAGCTCATATGGAAACGGGGTTTGTAAATAAGGTTTCTAATCTCGGGTGGGATCCAGGTATGGAAATCATTGTTTGTGTGCGCTCCCCATGGAAAGTACGACAACACAGTTGCTTTTTTTTTTTTTCCTGCCCGCTCTGATGCGGCAGGACAGGCGCCAAGGTCCGTCCCGTCGGCGGTGGCGAGCCAAGTTGGACGTCACGATGAGAGGAGACGGGGACGTGCCAGGGACTCGGCTTTACCATCCCCTCCCTCCCGCTGCCTTCAGAGGGTGATTATGCTCTGAATTCCCACGGTGTGGCCAACCAACAGCTGTGCTTAAACACAAACGGATTTGCGCTCCCTAACCAATCAGGCCGCACGGCGAGGCGGCTGCCATGTGCCAAACTATTGTTTGCAAATGGACTCGGAATGAAGCGGGCGCTGTGTCCTAAATAATATCACATTTATCTCTAGGGCTCGTTAACCGGGAGTTGTAAAGTCCACACGCTGAATATTACACGACGTACACTTTTGTTTAATGGTGCCCGGCATTGAGGATAAGCTCAATTATCAGGTCATGTGATCATAACAAAAAGGTATTTTTAAACTTCAATGTTGCTGGACAGTTCCCAGAATGATGCAGTGCGAGCTGTAACTACAATAATCAAGCTCACGTGTAATAAATAAACTATATTGCCAAAAGTATTTGGCCACCCGTCCAATACAATCAAGCACTTAGGCATGGAGACTGTTTCTACAAACATTTGTGAAAGAATGGGCCGCTCTCAGTGATTTCCAGCGTGGAACTGTCATAGGACGCCACCTGTGCAACAAATCCAGTCGTGAAATTTCCTCGCTCCTAAATATTCCAAAGTCAACCGTCGGCTTTATTATAACAAAATGAAAGAGTTTGGGAACAACAGCAACTCAGCCACCAAGTGGCAGGCCACGTAAATGGACAGAGAGGGGTCAGCGGATGCTGAAGCGCATAGTGCAAAGAGACTTTCTGCACAGTCAGTTGCTCCAAACTTCATGCGACCTTCCAATTAGCCCACGTACAGTACGCAGAGAGCTTCATGGAATGGGTTTCCATGGCCGAGCAGCTGCATCTAAGCCATACATCACTAGTGGTGTAAAGCACGTTGCCACTGGACTCTAGAGCAGTGAAGATTGCGTTCTCTAGAGTGATGAATCATGCTTTTCCATCTGGCAATCTGATGGACGAGTTTGGAGGTTGCCAGGAGAACGGTACATTTTGGACTGCATTGTGCAGTTCCAGTGAAAGGAACTTTGAATGCTCCAGGATACCAAAACATTGTGGACAATTCTATGCTCCCAACCTTGTGGGAACAGTTCGGAGCGGGCCCCTTCCTCTTCCAACATGACTGTGCACCAGTGCACAAAGCAAGGTCCATAAAGACATGGATGACAGAGTCTTGGGTGGATGAACTTGACTGGCCTGTACAGAGTCCTGACCTGAACACCTTTGAGTTGAATTAGAACAAAGACTACCAGCCAGGGTTTCTCGACCAACATCAGTGTGTGACCTCACCAATGCGCTTTTGGAAGAATGGTGGAAAATTCCTATAAACACACTCCGCAACCTTGTGGACAGCCTTCCCAAAAGAGTTGAAGCTGTAATAGCTGCAAAAGGTGGACCGACATCATATTGAACCCTATTGGTTAGGAATGTGATGGCACTTCAAGTTTATATGGGAGTCAAGGCAGGTGGCCAAATACTTTTGGCAATATAGTGTACCTCCATGAGGATCATTATACTAGAAAATGCAGTATTTTTCTATGGAATCTCATTTCATAGAATAAACTGTCCAGTGAGTGTATCGCCCATCTGGTTGCGTGTGCAGCGTTTTCCTGAAAGTAAAAGCCACTTTGTGTCACTTTCCCTTGATGGGCAGGAAGCAAGGAAAGAATATATTTCCTTATGAAATTCACACTATATTTTATTTATGGACCAAATGTCGGGGCAGTGAGGTATCAAAGGCACTTAAGATGTCAGTACAGACAGAGTCTTTCCACTTTGTTTGGGAGTAGGCGGGCTGAAACTTAGCAAGAATATAAAGCTGTGTTTATTTATTGATCTCCTTCATGCCACTGTTTGCACATTCCGCTCGCAGGAAGTGCTATATGGTCAGCTAAGTGCAATGCATTGTGGGTACTCGAGAAAAAAAGAGTCGAAAACAGTCACGTATTGCAGGTGTGTGGTCCAAAAGCTAGCTTTGATGCTGTAATCAAAAGGGTTAAAAGTGAAAAAAAAAAAAAAAATTCCGGACTATATAAGCCACACCCACTAAATTCTAGGATGTAAACAATTTTTTTTTCATATATTAGCCACACCGGTCCAAATATATTTGTTGTGAAATGAGGTATTTACACATTAATATTTTGTAAATGTTTATTTACATACCTTAATTGTTTCCAAACGACGTCTGTAACAGGGCAGTAAAACGGCTGATCAAACACAATTGAAGTCGTCGTCATGGACCCACTAGCTGCGGAAGGTAGCTCTCCAATCAGCTAAACGGACTCAATTTTTAGACTTTTTTTTTTTCAGACTTCCTTTTTATTGTCATTCAAATTTGAACTTTACAGTACAGATAAGAATTACATTTTGTTGCATTAGCTCATGGTAGTGCAGGATAAAAGAGCAATAAGGTGCAGATATAAATAGATAGATTACTGTACAGATAGATGTATTGCACTTTTGCATATGCATCCACGTTTATGGATGTACGTTATATTAAAAACTTTATTATATATATATATTTATAAATTAATAACTGTTAATCAACAACTCCATGGTGACGTTTTGGTGAATTTAAACACTGAAACAATACAAAAAGAATCAGAATCAGAAATACTTTATTAATCCCTGGGGGGTGAGGAGAAAAAAAAAAAAAAACAGTCTAAGCCTGGGCCCCTGGAGAGGGGGTCCAGACTGAGGCCAAGGGGAACAAAAACATCATAGCCATAGCACACATAAGCATGTGTGTAAGAGGGAAACATCAAAAAACCCAAAGGACAATAAAGACATTAAAAAAAGCAGAGCTGATGCAACCAGCCATTTCTACATACAGCTACAAAAGTAAAATAACAACAAAAAAAACAACCCAAAAAACATATACACTGTGGTGGCCTCTGCGGTGTTCCACGCCATTGTCTACTCGGGTGGGGGGAGCATGGCCAGACCTACTCAGTGGCCTAGTGGTTAGAGTGTCCGCCCTGAAATCGGTAGATCATGAGTTCAAACCCCGGCCGAGTCATACCAAAGACTATAAAAATGGGACCTATTACCTCCCTGCTCTGCACTCAGCATCGAGGGTTGGAACTGGGGGTTAAATCACCAAAAATGATTCCCGGGCGCGGCACCGCTACTGCTCACTGCTCCCCTCACCTCCCAGGGGGTGAACAAGGGGATGGGTCAAATGCAGAGGACACATTTCACCACACCTAGTGTGTGTGTGACAATCATTGGTACTTTAACTTTAACTTAACTTTAACTGACAGGAGCAGACCCAACAAAGCAACCAAGAGAGCTCACCCTCGGCCGCCCACTAACTCTCGGCCAGTGTCCAGTCCGCATGGATGAGCGAGGATGTGTCCTAGGAGACCAAGGTGTCCGATACCTGCTCATTCAGCCAAGACACTGTAAAACTTGTCCGTCCCGGCGCTCAGCACCAGTTCCGCAGCCATGTCTCTTCATCCGCATCTCCTCCAGTCTCTCCAAACGGACCCTGGTGTGGCAGAGACCCAGCAGCTGGCCCGCACGGCCAAAAGGCTCCAGAAGGCAGATCCAAAAGTTCACAAAAAAATCACAGCGGAAGTCACGAAAGTGCTACCCCTTGTCGCACAGTCCCAAAGGGTCCCAAACCAAAAGGCAAAAAAAAAAAAAAAATGCCATTGTAAGTTCATAATCAGAATCAGAATCAGAATCGTTTTATTGCCATTGTTTGAGAACGGGTTCACAAACTAGGAATTTTTCTTGGTGCAAACATGCGACATAAAACACATATAACACATATTTGGTATACAAAGAGCTGTGACTGAGCTATCAGATAGACTTAGAAGGACAACCTGGAGCTGAACGCCCAGAAAACAGCGGAGATGATAGACCCAGAAGGGATTCAAGGAATTCAAGGAGCTGCTGTTAGGAGTTATTGTTCATTTGCCTGATGGCCGAGGGGAAAAAACTGTTCAGGTGGCGGGAGGTGTGGGTCTGGATGGAGTGTAGTCTCCTGCCTGAGGGGAGAGGGGAGAATAGTGTGTGTCCAGGGTGAGAAGAGTCAGCTGTGATCCGACCCACACGCCTCCTGGTCCTGGAGGAGAACAAGTCCTGGAGGGATGGGAGCTTGCAGCCAATCACCTTCTCAGCAGCACGTACGATGCGCTGCAGTCTATTCTTATCCTGGACTGTGGCGCCGGGGAACCACACTGTGATGGAGGAGGTCAGGATGGACTCTATGATGGCTGAGTAAAACTGCACCAGCATCTCTGTCGGCACCTTAAGTTTCCTCAGCTGCCGCAGGAAGTACATCCTCTGCTGGGCCTTCTTGATGAGGGTATTGATGGTCACCTCCCACTTGAGGTCCTGGGTGATGGTGGTGCCCAAGAAACGGAAGGAGTCCACAATGGGGACGGGGGTGGGAGAGTCAATCAGGGTGAGGGGGGTGATGGGGCTGTGACTTTCCTGAAGTCTATGATCATCTCCACTGTTTTCTGGGCGTTCAGCTCCAGGTTGTTGAGGCTGCACCAGGACGTCAGCCGGTCCATCTCTCTCCTGTAGGCAGACTCATCGCCATTCGAGATGAGCCCGATGAGGGTGGTGTCATCCGAAAACTTGAGCAGTTTTACGGATTGGTGACTGGAGGTGCAGCAGTTTGTATACAGGGAGAAGAGCCAGGGGGAGAGTACACAGCCCTGAGGAGTACCAGTGTTTGTGGTTCGACTGTCCGAGACAATCTTCCCCAGCCGTACGTGCTGTCTTCGGTCTGTCAGGAAGTCATTAATCCAACTGCAGAGGGAGTCGGGCACGCTGAGCTGGTAGAGCTTGTCTCGTAGCAGTCCAGGGAGGATGGTGTTGAAGGCAGAGCTGAAGTCCACAAACAGGATCCTAGCGTAGGTTCCTGGGGAGTCCAGATGCTCCAGGATGAAGTGGAGGGCCAGGTTCACTGCATCATCCACAGACCTGTTGGCTCTGTAGGCGAACTGCAGTGGGTCCAGGAGGGGGGCGGTGATGTCCTTGAGGTGGGGCAGGACCAAGCGCTCAAAGGACTTCATGACCACAGACGTCAGCGCGACCGGCCTGTAGTCATTTAGTCCTGTGATCCGTGCTTTCTTGGGGACAGGGACAATGGTAGAGGTCTTCACTCCTTTAATGATGTGCTGGCATTGGTGGGGAGGGTGATGGTGGGGGGGGCATGGCTTTGATGAGCTGAAGGCTGTTCATGACGACAGTAATGTGTGTTGAGGCCCTGAATGGCTCAGGGCCTGGGGGGTTTTGGGCTTATAGTTCGTAAGGGCCCTTAGACCTCTCCAAACTGCCGCAGAATCATTGGAGCGGAACTGTTCCTGTAGACGGTTAGAGTACACAGATTTAGCTTTCTCCACTTCCCTGGTGAAGTGGTACTTCGCTTCTCTGTATGTACTTCGGTCCCCGCTTCTCCACGCAGCCTCCTTCTTCTTGCGCAGCTGTCGGAGCTTGGGTGTGAACCAGGGCTTGCCGTTGTTATAACAAACCCTGGTGCGCGTTGGAATGATGCGCGCCTCATTGAACTGTATGTATGAGGTCACAGTGTCCGTATACTCATCCAGATTGTTCGTGGCCGCTCCAATTGCCTCCCAGTCTGTCGTTTCCCAGCAAGCACGCAACTCGTCCACAGACTCGGCGGTGAAACACTTAATGTTCCTCATAACAGGTTTAGCCAGTTTCAGTCTCTGTCTGTATGAAGGGATTAAGTGCACCATCACGTAATCTGATAGTCCAAGAGCAGCGCGCGGGACTGCATGAAAAGCCTTGCTCAATGTAGTGTAGCAGTGATCCAGCGTGTTCTCCTCTCTGGTCGGGCATTTAATAAACTGTCTATACTTTGGTCATTCCTGGCTCAAATTTCCCTTGTTAAAGTCACCAAGCACGATAACAAGAGAGTCAGGAAAAGACCGTTCCACATGTAAGATCTGTCCTGCGAGCGCGCGCTGAGCGTCACGCACGTCCGCGCCGGGCGGGATGTAAACAGCCACGAGAATGAATGAAACAATCTCACGCGGTGAGTAAAAGGGCTTACAGTGGATGAAAAAATATTCCAGAGAGGAAGAACAGTGTCTAAAAATGACAGTCAATACTAACACAGACACTCGTAAACGTGTTAGCATTTTAGATAATGCTAACGACGCTATCTTCATTAAATTACGATAGCACGTACAACTTTGCAGGAAAACACTCCTACAGACATCACACGGGGGACGGTTTAGTAAGTAAGAATTATTTTAGTTATATTGTAAAACTTGGAGTGACTAATGAACAATCATTTTGAGCAGAAACGCGATGGACGGCTATACGACGGAATGGCACTTTACTTCCGGTTGAAATCTCAGTCTAAACAGAAGGGCACTGCAGCACCTGCAGTGAGCGAACTCGTCCACAAGAGGGCGCTATAGCACAAACAATAACACACCTTTTCAATGTCTTTGTTTGTTCTGGGGGTTTTTTTCGGCAGAGGAAAATCCATAAATTAGCCGCAACGTTTTACAAGACACAGGAAAAAAGTAGCGGCTAATTGTCCGGAATTGACCGCACATCAGGAGGTTGCCTACAGCCATGACGGTTGTTGCTTTCGTACTGTGCTCCGCGGTTAATTAGTGCCACCTGCAACTAGCAGGGCATAAAGTGCGTCAGCCACGTTCGCCGCCAGATGTTGGCTTATGACTTCTGTTGAGGGCTGTACCTTGCATGCAAACACGCATTAATACTTACATAATACATACATTAATACATTAAGTGGTCACTGAAAGGGCACCGCTCTTTGTTGGATTTGCGTCATGTTTGTTTTGACCTCTCAGGATATTAAAGCCGGCATTCTCGCCAGTTGTTGCCAACACAAAAACGAGGCTCTGAGTAAAGACACACAGATTATGAGTTCTTTACGAGACTAGTACTTAATACATAAAGATAACATCAAAGTCAGACAAATACCTTGACTGAAACGGTCAAAACAGTCACATAAATAGTATTATCGTAGTTTTCTATTAATAGTCGGCCATCAACTTTGTCAACCACCTGTTATGTTCTGTGTGTGTAGAAGTAGTGCACTGGGAATCTTGTCACTTCCTGCTGTCTGAGCTCGTACATAACGTTGTCTAATACAGTCCCCCAGCTTTGTCATCTGGTACAGTTCCCCAATGTTGTCGTCTATCCAACCATTTTCCATACAACTATTCCAAACAACAATTTTGTACATTAAAGATACTAAATTCTAATACAATATAGGTCAATCCGCATATGCTAAACTGGTGGTCACCAAAAGAGATGTCCGATAATGGCTTTTTTGCCAATATCCGATATTCCGATATTGTCCAACTCTTAATTACCGATTCCGATATCAACCGGTGCCGATATATACGTGGAATTAACACATTATTATGCCTAATTTTGCTGTGATGCCCCGCTGGATGCATTAAACAATGTAACAAGGTTTTCCAAAATAAATCAACTCAAGTTATGGAAAAAAAATGGCAACATGGCACTGCCATATTTATTATTGAAGTCACAAAGTGCATTATTTTTTTTTAACATGCCTCTAAACAGCAGCTTGGAATTTGGGACATGCTCTCCCTGAGAGAGCATGAGGAGGTTGAGGTGGGCGGGGTTGAGGTGGGGGGGTAGCAGGGGGTGTATATTGTAGCGTCCCGGAAGAGTTAGTGCTGCAAGGAGTTCTGGGTATTTGTTCCGTTGTGTTTATGTTGTGTTACGGTGCGGATGTTCTCCCGAAATGTGTTTGTCATTCTTGTTTGGTGTGGGTTCACAGTGTGGCGCATATTTGTAACAGTGTTAAAGTTGTTTATACGTCCACCCTCAGTGTGACCTGTATGGCTGTTGACTAAGTATGGATGGCATTCACTTGTGTGTGTGTGAAAAGCCGTAGATATTATGTGATTGGGCCGGCACGCAAAGGCAGTGCCTTTAAGGTTTATTGGCGCTCTGTACTTCTCCCTACGTCTGTGTACACAGCGGCGTTTTAAAAAGTCATACATTTTACTTTTTGAAACCGATACCGATAATTTTGAAACCGATATTGATAATTTCCGATATTACATTTTAAAGCATTTATCGGCAGTCCGATAATATCGGACTCTAGTCACTAACCTTTTCGATCCCGAGATCGACTATATGGCGCACTTAAAATCCTTTCATTTTCTCAAAAGTCGACAGTACGCCTTATAACCCGGTGCGCCTAATGTACGGAATGATTTTGGTTGTGCTTACTGACCTCAAAGCTTTTTTATTTGGTACATGGTGAAATGATAAGTGTGACCAGTAGATGGCAGTCACACATAACAGACACGTGTAGACTGCAATATGACTCAAGCAAACAACAACACAAATGTTATATGTTCCATTGAAAATATAGAACATTACACACGGCGCTCAAAGATCTATCAACATGTTTTAGTATGACTTTGGTAAGCTATGAAGCCGCACCGCTTGAGGGATTGTGCTGTGCTTCTACATACCAGTATTATTATGGTGTGTGTATAAGGTAATATCTGGCGTTTTGATTCGCAATATTATGCAAAAGCAACTTTTCTTACCTTCTGGTACCTGCTGATCTGTATTTGGGATCTGCATAAGTCCTGAAAATTTGTGCGCCTCTGCCTTTGTAGTCGGTGCCGACACCGTAGTTGATAAGCTTCTTATTTTTCTGTACCTTCTTGTTATGGGACATTCATCCTCCGCTGTTGCCATTTCTAGTATAAAGTAGAGTAAAGTTCTTACTTAAAGGCCTACTGAAATGATTTTTTTTTTATTTAAACGGGGATAGCAGATCTATTCTATGTGTCATACTTGATCATTTCGCGATATTGCCATATTTTTGCTGAAAGGATTTAGTATAGAACAACGACGATAAAGATTGCAACTTTTGGTATCTGATAAAAAAAAAGGCTTGCACCTACCGGAAGTAGCGTGACGTAGTCAGTTGAACATATACGCAAAGTTCCCTATTGTTTACAATGATGGCCGCATGAAGTGAGAGAGATTCGGACCGAGAAAGCGACAATTTCCCCATTAATTTGAGCGAGGATGAAAGATTTGTGGATGAGTAAAGTGCAAGTGAAGGACTAGTGGGGAGTTGAAGCTATTTAGATAGGGAAGATGCTGTGAGAGCCGGGGGTGACCTGATATTCAGCTGGGAATGACTACAACAGTAAATAAACACAAGACATATATATACTCTATTGGCCACAACACAACCAGGCTTATATTTAATATGCCACAAATTAATCCTGCATAATAACACCTGCGTGTTTGTTATGCTAGCTCCTAGCTCCTCTGCTAGCTCCTAACTCCATAGAACACGCCAATACAATTCAAACACCTGATCAACACACACAATCACTCAGCCCAAAAGACTGTTCACCTAACCCAAGGTTCATAAAGCTTATATATTTTTAAAAAGTTACGTACGTGACGCGCACGTACGGTACGGTACGTGTTATGCTAGCTCCTAGCTCCTCTGCTAGCTCCTAGCTCCATAGAACACGCCAATACAATTCAAACACATGATCAACACACACAATCACTCAGCCCAAAAGACCGTTCACCTAACCCAAGGTTCATAAAGCTTATATATTTTAAAAAAGTTACGTACATACGCAAAAAAAAGCCAAAGCTGCATACTCACAGTAGCACGTCTGCGTCTTTGTCATCCAAATCAAAGTAATCCTGGTAAGAGTCTGTGTTGTCCCAGTTCTGTACAGGCGTCTGTGTATCCAAGTCAAAAGTCCTCCTGGTTAGAGTCTCTGTTATCCGAGTTCTTCCATCTTGACTGCATCTTTCGGGAATGTAAACAAAGAAGCGCCGGCTGTGTACTGTTGTGGCTGACTACGTTCGAAAAATATGTCCATTTCGCACCGACAACTTTCTTCTTTGCTTGCTCGGCTTCCTTCTCCATAATGCAATGAACATGATTGAAACAGATTCACGAACACAGATGTCCAGAATACTGTGGAATTATGAAATGAAAACAGAGCTTTTTCGTATTGGCTTCAATGTGGAAGGCATACCCGTGTTCGCCGGGCCACGTCACGCGCATACGTCATCCTCAGAGGCGTTTCGAACCGGAAGTTTAGCGGCAAATTTAAAATGTCACTTTATAAGTTAACCCGGCCGTATTGGCATGTGTTATAATGTTAAGATTTCATCATTGATATATAAACTATCAGACTGCGTGGTCGGTAGTAGTGGGTTTCAGTAGGCCTTTAAGTCGGTCAGTAAACTCGCCATGAAAGCGCTAAAACATACCGGTGTAGTAAATTTACATTATTCACCCAAGGAACTTTAGTTATTGGAGAGTTCCGGTCGGACGTTTTTTTTTCCGCCATTGTCGTTGCACTAATGAGCCACGGATGAGGAGATGCTACTCCGTTATTGATTTAAGTAAAGTCTGAATGTCATTGTAGAGGTTGCCCTCTCGTGGGTTCTTCAGACCACTACACACTGCCAGGAGAGCCCGAAATTCTGGGTATAACACTGTTTTATTTTTCCAAATGGTGCAAAATCTTTTGCGTCTGTGTCTTTCTGCGTCTGTGTCTCTCAGCAGCCCCGCCAACTCCAACTCCTCGTTTCATCACGGCTGCTGCTAATAAAGGCGACAGGTGATTAGATAACAAGGCCCACCTGGGCCATCTAAGCACCTGTCGCTGTCTTCGAGGCCGGTCCTGACCCACCCCGTTCCGCGGCAGGCCCGCAGGCCACGCCACCCTCCACAGTCATTAAAACACTTAGCGCCATCTTTTGACACTTCTTCCACTCCCGTCCTTGGGTTATACTTATACAAGTATAACCCATTTTTTTTGTTACTAACATTAGCATGCCAACTTTTTTTTATCCAATTTTGCTGCCGAACGCCTCAGACTCAAAAAACTTGGTACTACGGGGGGTGTATATTGTAGCGTCCCGGAAGAGTTAGTGCTGCAAGGGGTTCTGGGTATTTGTTCTGTCGTGTTTATGTTGTGTTACGGTGCGGATGTTCTCCCGAAATGTGTTTGTCATTCTTGTTTGGTGTGGGTTCACAGTGTGGCGCATATTTGTAACAGTGTTAAAGTTGTTTCTACGGACACCTTCAGTGTGACCTGTATGGCTGTTGACCAAGTATGGATTGCATTCACTTGTGTGTGTGTGAAAAGCCGTAGATATTATGTGATTGGGCCGGCACGCAAAGGCAGTGCCTTTAAGGTTTATTGGCGCTCCGTACGTCTCCCTACGTCCGTGTACCACTCCGTACAGCGGCGTTTTAAAAAGTCATACATTTTACTTTTTGAAACCGATACCGATAATTTCCGATGTTACATTTTAAAGCATTTATCGGCCGATAATATCGGCAGTCCGATATTATCGGACATCTCTAGTTACCATGCTGTACGAAATCTGCCCGGGCCTTCAGAACCAACGATGCGGGCGTCTGTGAACTGTAAGTGAACGGGGACATAGAGTTGATAGACAGTTGCGATAGCCAATCAGATCACAAGTTGTTGACAGTAGCCTATCTAAGTAGCCTGATGTTAACGAGACTGTGATTGGATACTCACAGTACCACATAAGATATGTTTCAATTGCTGATTCGGCTTAATTGATTTTTTTAAATGCGCCAGAAAATAACCCGTTTTGTACACTGTTGATGGGGTTGAATAGCCAGTAGTGCATAAATGTGTGCCTGTGTAGTATTTATCCAGCAATGATCATGTGGGGACATAAATGATGATATTTTGAGAGGTAATCATTGAAGTCGGACATCACTGAAGGCCTAGGTGAGAAACTCTGTCAGAGTCACATGACTTTGTACTTGACACATTTCAGTGGTTTGCATATTTCAGCAACGTGGCCCAAAATTGCTTATTATATTCTTTGGTGTAATGTTCTAATCCGGGATGTTTTATTTATTTATTTTTGGACACCTTTTGCGCTATTCTATCTGATGTCAAGCTAACGTTATGTTTGTAGCTTTTTTGATGAGTTCCTTAATATTGTTTATCATACCTTATTTATTATTATACAATGTGTCCATAATTGTTCTACCTTTTATTTGTTACTTAGTCTTTAAACGTTACTGCACATCTCCATTTTTATCCTCCTCCCTCCCACACACACACACACTCACACACTGCCTTTAACACAAAACAGTCACCAATTTACAGTTGTTGGACGCCAAATTACAACGCTACTTAAGACGAGTGCACCGCCCGCCGCTACTGCCGCATGTCGCCAACTAATTGGTTGGGCCTGTGCACGTATTCCCGTGCGTTGGCGCGGGCATGTGTTGTGTTTGCCGCCCATCTGTCTGTGTCCTCCCTGCAGAACTGTGTGCACACGGCAGCCATTATATATTTGGTCTGCGTCTTCATCTCCACCGCGAGGCGGGAATTTATACAGAGAGCGCAAAAGCGTGTCAGCTGTCAGTCGCAATAAAATACTCATATTTGAATGCTACCTTCCTTTAAACGCCTCCTCAGGAGGTTCCGCCATATGCCTTTTGTTGCATTGTACGTTGCATCTCAGGGGGTTGAGGGATGAAGTAAAATGTATAAAAAGTTGCAGATGAAAGTCTTCACTCGGTTGTTCCTCGAGAGGCCTGCAGGAGCGAAGCTGGAATAATTCAATAAGGCTTGGCTAACGTCCACCGGTCGCATGGATGGATTCAGGACTTTTTCCACAGCACAATCAATATTTGATCAAGGGGCTCCGCCATTAGTGTCCACACACGGCCCCGGCTTTGTAACTTTGAATTCCCAACACAGACGTCCTTAAACTGCATCTCTCGCCAATATTTGATCTACTGCTACAATCAGAGACCTCTCACCTCTTTGGGTTCTGGTTTAATTTCCTTTCAATTGGCAGTGAAAAAGCAGCAATTGTTTCTCAAGAGGTACATTTTTTTTACTTGTGATTTAGACTATTAGAACTGTAATTAATTGGAAATAAGTCCAAAACCAGTTAAGTTGGGACGTTGTGTAAATGTTAAATAAAAACAGAATACAATGATTTGCAAATCCTTTTCAATCTATATTCAATTGAATAGACTGCAAAAAATGTTGTTATTTTTTGCAAATATTAGCTCATTTGGAATTTGATTTAAAAAAAAAGCTGGCTCAAGTGGCAAAAAAGACTGAGAAAGTTGAGGAATGTTCATCAAACACTTATTTGGAACAGCCCACAGGTGAACATGCTAATTGGGAACAGGTGGGTGCCATGATTGGGTATAAAAGCAGCTTCCGTGAAATGCTCAGTCATTCACAAACAAGGATGGGGCGAGGGTCACCACTTTGTCAACAAATGCGTGAGCAAATTGTTGAACCGTTTTAAAAAAAACCTTTCTCAACCAGCTATTGCAAGGAATTTAGGGATTTCACCATCTACGGTCCGTAATATCATCAAAAGGTTCAGAGAATCTGGATAAATCACTGCACGTAAGCGATGATATTACAAACCTTCGATCCCTCAGGCGGTACTGCTTTAAAAAGGGATGTCAGTGTGTAAAGGATATCACCACATGGTCTCACAAACAATTTCAGAAAACCACTGTCAGTAACTACAGTTGGTCGCTACATCTGTAAGTGCAAGTTAAAACTCTACTATGCAAAGCGAAAGCCGTTTATCAACAACACCCAGAAATGCCGCCGGCTTCGCTGGGCCCGAGCTCATCTAAGATGGACTGATGCAAAGTGTAAAAGTGTTCTGTGGTCTAACGAGTCCACATTTCAAATTGTTTTGGAAAGTGTGGATGTCGTGTCCTCCGGAACAAAGAAGAAAAAAAAAAAATCCGGACTGTTATAGACGCAAAGTTGAAAAACCAGCATCTGTGATGCTATGGGGGTGTATTAGTGCCCAAGGCATGGGTAACTTACACATCTGTGAAGGCACCATTAATGCTGAAAGCTACATACAGGTTTTGGAGCAACATATGTTGCCATCCAAGCAACGTTATCATGGACGCCCCTGCTTATTTCAGCAAGACAATGCCAAGCCACGTGTTACAACAGTGTAGCTTCATAGTAAAAGAGTGCGGGTACTAGACTGGCCTGCCTGTAGTCCAGACCTGTCTCCCATTGAAAATGTGTGGTGCATTATGAAGCCTCAAATACCACAACAGAGACCCCCGGACTGTTGAACAACTTAAGCTGTACATCAAGCAAGAATGGGAAATAATTCCACCTGAAAAGCTTCAAAAATTGGTCTCGTCAGTTCCCAAACGTTTACTGAGTGTTGTTAAAAGGAAAGACCATGTAACACAGTGGTAAAAATGCCCCTGTGCCAACTTTTTTGCAATGTGTTGTTGCTATTAAAATCTAGGTTAATGATTATTTGCAAAAAAAAATATATATATATATGTTTCTGAGTTCAAACATTAAATATCTTGTCTTTGCAGTCTATTAAATTGAATATAAGTTGAAAAGTATTTGCAAATTATTGTATTCGTTTTTTATTTACGATTTACACAACGTGCCAACCTCACTGGTTTTGGGTTTTGTAATATAGTGATGGGTAAATGATGCCCCAGTGAGTGTATGGTACACTCACTAGCTGTATTGACACTGCACTGATACTGTGTTACTGTTAGTAATGGGTAAGCTACTTGGAGTTACTCATTAATAAATGTACGTAGCTACAGGGGACACTACCCCCAGACAATTGTAGCAAGCTTTGTTAAAGCTACATTATATAAATATATAACTTAAGTACAACTTTCCGCCAAACAAGAGAACAAATGCTCGGTTCTATTGTTTATTAAAATAAACACTAGCTAGAAACATGCCCTTTGTCTGGCTTTTTAACATTTATTTTAAATTAAGTAACATGTACAAAATAAGTGGAACAAAAAAACACAGGAAACAAATTAAATAGAAGGCAGTGAAACAATCATATTGATGATTAAACACCATAATATATGCTCTATTGGAGACTTTTCAGCGCAGGATAAAATACTGTTTTAACAGCAACCACAGTGGCAAAATGACAAAAGAGACCTAAAAGGGGAACAGTACTTTTTTTTTTTTTTTTGACAATCGTTCACAATCATTATGAAAGACATGACGATGGATAGATTTTTTTTTTTTTTTTTTAATGCATTCTAACTAGCAAATAAACGTAAATAAAAGTTAGCTTACAGCGGAGCCAATTGGAGGTTGTCTATTCCGGGAATTAACCCCAATATAATCAACCCTCCAAAAACCACCAACAATACTCCATTTACATTTCGTGACTTGAATATTAACCAAGTATTAGTGATATTGTTATTATAAGCACTGACGCAGACAAACTATTTATGGCCGAAACGTGATCACCAGTTTATGCTGCTATGTTGACGTCATCAAATGGTCAGCTGTTTCCTCGCTTCCCTGCTCCTTGGAAGTTTATTGTAGACCATAAATCATGCCTCTCACCTGTATAGAAGAAGGCTGAGGAGATAATCCAAAAAGTTGGTACACTTAGACAGCCCATTTAGACCCGGTTATGGCGAGAACGGCACGAAAACACTCTTGGCTTTTGAGTCATTCTTCATCTAAATCAGAATATAACAGGATTCTATTAGACGGCATCCTAATGACAGCAGACTTTGTGCATTAAGTGATGTTTTATTATGTTTGTTTGCTCTTGTAAAGTCTGCAGTGAGTAATAATCAGTGATGAAAAAAAAAAGCAAATGTGATGCGTATGCTTAAAATGATCCAAGTCTGTAAATATTAAATGTTATAAAATGTGCCTGTTTCTACATTACATATATACCTACATCATGTATATAAAACCTTAATGGAGGTGTTTAGATGTTTTAAGGACTTTATAGGCAGAATCGAGCGGCTCCCTTAGGCTCCATATGCCCTCTTCTTTTCTCCGACTCTCTCGTCGTCATTTGGGATGTGCGTGTCTGTTGTGATTTCCCTTCCTGTTTCAATGACCCGCCCTATCTTGCCTCTAATTGGTCTGCCCGTAAATTTTTGCCCTAATCTTAACCAATCGTGACTTATCATAGTAAACCAACCAATCATGGATTGTTCCCGTTTAGCTACTGCCCAACACTGGTTACTGTTTCATAATGATCATATGCCTCGGGATTGGTACCAACCGAAACCTACAGTTTATACCAGGGACCGATTCACATAAAATCTGAAAAAAATTCCGTCTTTCGTCATGTTCAGTGTTGACAATCACTCCAGCAACACTGAGAGCCCGATTAAGCCAAACTACCAGGATGTAACATTACAATTTTTAACGCCAACAAAGAAATTGACCCAAAAAATGCTGCGATGTGTGGAAAGTAAGCCCAAAAAAATTGCGCTAGTTTGATGCTATTATACAATGGCTTTTCTACCGACATGCTACTGATTAGCATTAGCAGTTTTGCATGGCGATTTCAACCCCTCCCAATTTGTCAATGACAATTAGAACTGAAATGCATGTTACAATCAAACATCTGGTGCGTAATAAGGGACAAAACTTACAATATTAACACTTTTTAGGGCGCAACAAAAGACTCAACAGCAAAGACTGAACTTACTAGCTAACACATTATAAACTACAGACTACTGCCAATGTTGTAATTGCACACTGCTGAGATGGCATTGATAGCGCTGATGAGTTGATTGTAAACAACAGTGGCGGTAATAAAAATCAGCCATAAGAGTCCTGCTTTAAAACATGCAGAAAGTCGGCCACTTTGGTTTAAGACAGCCTTTCCAAGCATCCCACCAAAAGGAACTTGTTGCACATGTTTACGTTGTTTAGCGCTTTGTGTGAAAACTACTAATAAAGCACCGTGGTACTAATGAATTAAAAACGGTATTATACTGCCTCTAAAAAAATACAGGTACTTTTTTTTTTAAGGGACATTACTCCGCGCTCTCGTAACATTGCTGGTAAAACGAGCAGAGTACTTACAAGCAGACACAGTGTGGAGACATAAAAGGCTTAAAAGCAAACAATAAATGTTGAAGCTATTAACATTGAAGCGATGCGCTCTAGAAGAGGTGCTTTAAAACATAGCTAGCGACAAACAGCCGAGAAAAGATACCTGCCACCAACAAAGAACAGAGAAGTAATAGCTGCCACCAATGATGCTTGCATGTTCGAAATAAACTCAAACTCAAACGAAGAAAAAATAGCTGCCAAACAATAAAGAAGAAATAGCCGCCGAACAACGAAGAAGTAAAAGCCGCCACCAACCAAAAAAATAGTCGCCACCAACCAAGAAGAAATAGCCGCCCAAAAATGAAGGAGTAATAGCTACCAGCAACGAAGAAAAATAGCCCCTAAACAACAAAGAACAAAAGCAGCTGAACAACAAAGAAGTAATAGCTGCCACCAACGAAGAAAAAATAGCTGCCAAACATCAAAGAAGAAATAGCTGCCGAACAACGAAGAAGTAATAGCCGCCACCAACCAAAAAAATAGCCGCCACCAACCAAGAAGAAATAGCCGCCCAACAATTAAGGAGTAATAGCTGCCAGCAACGAAGAAAAATAACCCCTAAACAACAAAGAAGAAAATCAGCTGAACAACAAAGAAGTAATAGCTGCCACCAATAAAGAAGAAATAACCGCCACCAACCAAAAAAAAGCCGCCACAAACAAAGAAGAAAAGTCGCCAAACAACAAGGAAGTAATAGCTGCCACCAATAAAGAATAAATAGCCGCCACCAACCAAGAAGAAATAGCCGCCCAACAATGAAGGAGTAATAAAAGTTAAAGTACCAATGATAGTCACACACACACTAGGTGTGGCGAAATTATTCTCTGCATTTGACCCATCACCCTTGATCACCCCCTGGGAGGTGACGGGAGCAGTGGGCAGCAGTGGGCAGCAGTGGGCAGCAGCGGTGGCCGCGCCCGGGAATCATTTTTGGTGTTTCACCAACCAAGAAGAAATAGCCGCCCAACAATGAAGGAGTAGTAGCTGCCAGCAACGAAGAAAAAATAGCCGCCAAACAACAAAGAAGAAAAGTAGCTGAACAACAAAGAAGCAATAGCTGCCACCAATAAAGAATAAATAGCCGCCACCAACCAAGAAAAAATAGCCGCCCAACAATGAAGGAGTAGTAGCTGCCAGCAATGAAGAAAAAATAGCCGCCAAACAACAAAGAAGAAAAGCCGCTGAAAAACAAAGAAGAAAAGTAGCTGAACAACAAAGAAGTAATAGCTGCCACCAATAAAGAATAAATAGCCGCCACCAACCAAGAAAAAATATCCGCCCAACAATGAAGGAGTAGTAGCTGCCAGCAAAGAAGAAAAAATAGCCGCCAAACAACAAAGAAGAAAAGCCGCCGAAAAACAACGAAGTAATAGCTGCTACTTACAAAGAAGAAATAGCCGCCACCAACCAAAAAAATACCTGCCACCAATAAAGAAGAAAAGTCGCCAAACAACAAAGAAGTAATAGCTGCCACCAATAAAAAATAAATAGCCGCCACCAACCAAGAAGAAATAGCCGCCCAACAATGAAGGAGTAATAGCTGCCAGCAACGAAGAAACAATAGTCGCTAAACAACAAAGAAGAAAAGCAGCTGAACAACAAAGAACTAATAGCTGCCACCAATAAAGAATAAATAGCCACCACCAACCAAGAAGAAATAGCTGCCCAACAATGAAGGAAAAATAGCTACCGACAACAAAGAAAAAATAGCCGCCGAACAACGAAGAAGTAATAGCCACCACCAACCAAAAAAAAATAGCTATCACCAACCAAGAAGAAATAGCTGCCCAACAATGAAGGAGTAATAGCTGCCAGCAACGAAGAAACAATAGCCGCTAAACATTAAAGAAGAAAAGCAGCTGAACAACAAAGAAGTAATAGCTGCCACCAATAAAGAATACATAGCCGCCACCAACCAAGAAGAAATAGCCGCCCAACAATGAAGGAGTAATAGCTGCCACCAACAAAGAAAAAATAGCCGCCGAACAACGAAGAAGTAATAGCCGCCACCAACCCAAAAAAATAGCCACCACCAACCAAGAAGAAATAGCTGCCCAACAATGAAGGAGTAATAGCTGCCAGCAACGAAGAAAAAATAGCCGCCAAACAACAAAGAACAAAAGCAGCCGAACAACAAAGAAGTAATAGCCGCAACTTATAAAGAAGAAATAGCCGCCACCAACCAAAAAAATAGCCGCCACCAACAAAGAAGAAAAGCCGCTAAACAACGCTAACATCCATTCGCAGTCGGCAGTGTTTTTAGCTACTTCCAATTCACTAATGCTCGCCTCCATGGCGACAAATAAATTAAGTTTCTTCCGAATATCATCCCAGCAGGACGAGGAATAGCTCAACTTCACTACACATCGTAGGAGGATACAATAGCCAACCGCACACAGCAAGCTAGCGCTCCTTAATGTAAACAAATGGGTCGATCTACACAGACAATCGATTGTAACTATACCAAGTACATAGTAGATACTACAAAAATGACATCAGTATTCTTTATTATCACAAAATCCTTTGTTTTTCATTGTTTATTGTTTATAAACTCAGGAAATATGTCCTTGGAGACAAGAGAACTTTAACTATTACCAATGTATGATCCTGGAATTACTCTGTATTGGATTGATACCAAAATGTGTAGTATTGCCTAAAACTAATATAAAATATCAAACAACAGAAGAATAAGTGATTATTACATTATAACATAAGTGTAGATAGAACATGTTAAAAGAGAAAGTAAGCAAATATTAACAGTAAATGAACAAGTAGATTAATAATCCATTTTCTACCGCTCCTCCGTCATAATTTTGACAAAATAATACAATGATAAATGACACAATATGTTACTGCGTTCGTCAGCAGCTAAATTAGGAGCCTTTGTTTTTGTTTACTAACTACTAAAAGACAAGTTGTCTAGAATGTTCACTATTTTATTTTGTGACACAATTATTATTGAAATGCAATAAGAAATACATCCAAAGTATACGATTTTCTGCTAAAATAAAGCCAATAATGTTTTTTTTTTTGTTTGTTTTTTGTGGTGTCCTTTATTTTGAAAAGTATTAAAATACATTTTGGTACCGGTCAACCTGGACAACCCCACCCTACATACTATAAATTATGAATATTTTAATTATATATATTTATCTCTATTTTGGTGTTATATTGTTTTAGTTGTGTGTATACCAGTGCAGGCTACCAATATAGAGCTTATAGTTATAATGAAAGCATTATGATAATATAACATAACTGTTTTGTTTTTTTTCAATTAAAATCCTTTAATATCACAAATTGATTTTGCACGACTCAACTTTTTAAGCCGTCAACTGATGATTCTGCAAAAGCGGCGCTAAAAAAAAAAAAAAAAAAAAAAAAAAAACACAACTTAATTTGTTAAGTCTATGATGCTTTAGGCTGCGCAGGACAAAAAACACTCTGATACCACTCCAAATGGGCAATAATTCAACCTTCATTTGCATAAAACTTCATTAACAACAAATTTAATTAAACCATCCTCGCACACCGTGACCTCCAAGTTGCTATTTAAAAAAAAAAAAAAGATACAAATAAAGGGAGAGAAAACGCCAAGCTTCTATTTCCTTTCCTGGCTCAAAGGTATTTTAATGACTTAATTGGACTTTTTTTTTTTTTCCCACCACTGTCTCCATTTGTCTCAAGTGGGGTCTTCAAATGGAGCGTCGGAGCCAGCGAGCGGGACAATTAAGAAAGTCTCGCTTGTGGAAACTAAGCAGATACGCCGCGTCGGACTTAAAATAAAAAAATAAAAAAAAAAAGAGAGAGATTAAGTGCTTAAAAATGTTCCGGTTGATCCCTCCAAAGGACTTGAAAGAGAACTTATATTAGGAGCGGCGCTGAGAGACCAGCGCATTGGTGCCTTCCTTAACACTGCCCCCTGAGGGTGAGTCCCTAATGTTTTGACCCTGTCACATTTATAAACTACTTTTTTACAAATTTGACATAAAGCATCTCATATATCACATGCAACAACGTGGCATCAAGGAGCGGGAAAGGAAGCCACAAACGTTAGCAACACCAGCATAGCAAGGTTAGCTACATGCTAACATATCACACTCACATTTTAACACCATAGCTATGTTAGCTACATGCTAACATATTACACTCAAATTTTAACATCACTGCGATGAGGTGGCGACTTGTCCGGGGTGTACCCCGCCTTTCGCCCGAATGCAGCTGAGATAGGCTCCAGCACCACTCGCGACCCCAAAAGGGACAAGCGGTAGAAAATGGATGGATGGATTTTAACATCATAGCTATGTTAGCTACATGCTAACATATTACACTCACATTTTAACATCATCGTCACGCTAGGTTAGCATATTAGCTGAAGAAAAACAACATGATCAAACTTACAGCTCCCAAGTGTGAAGTTGACTGACAGTTGGCAGAGCTCCTTGAATTTAAGATGTGGAGTGAAGCCTGTTTCTTTTTTTTCCTACATGCACTTTGTAGCAGTGGGCAAAAAAACAAAAAAAAACAGCTAATGTTGCATCAAATGTGTTTTTTGTAATCAAAATTATGGTGCAAGGTGTTATTTTCAAGTAATTTTAAATTTGACTAAATAATAAAGTTTACTCACATAAATTCCTGCTTTATTTCAATTTTTCAAATTTGAATCAACAATGGTGCTAATTATGGTAGTTTTGTATGTGTTCATGTTGTAATAAATGTACAATTAATTATTGGATTTTTTTTTTTGTAATGTAACTGTCAGGTTCAAACACTGATGACATCTATTAAACAAGACAAGAAGCAAGGAATTAAACCGAGACATAATTGAATTTGGCTCAATTGAGGAGAGACGCGTAGACACTGTACCCTGGAACAGTGTCGTCCCACGCCCACCTCCTCTTTGCTGATTACATGGCAACAGCTGTTTCTAAGGGAGGGGGTCGTAAACAGCCATCGCCTTTGGTTACAGAACAGTTCAAAGAAAAGGTCGTAAAACAGTTCACAGAAAAGGTCCCTGGAGGGGAGTCGGGTCCTGCTTCCTCTTTGCTTTGTAGTTCTCGGGTCAAGACAATATCTTTCTGTTGATTACAATACATGAAAGAAACAGAACACCTTCATGTTGCTTCCCATCCTACACAGTGGAGTTTTACAAGCCTTCTTCTTGGTAGGTTCAAAGACAGCTTTTGTCTTCTCGCCAGGCGAGCTGAACTCAATGTAACACAACGTTTTGTGATAACTTAGATACAATTATTCTAACAGTAACAATAGACAGTGAGATGATGTGTAACTGAGTATGAGTATCATTTGCAAGTACAGTAGGGAAGGGATTAATAAGCCCCCATTTCTGGGTGAGGGGGTTAATTATTTTGCAATGCAGTCTTTTAAAAATGATGGAGAGCCCCAGCTTTTCATAGAAACTCACACTGTGGTCAAAATTGGATAATTTGGCACGTTTCATGTGTCAGGTAAACCGCGACAAATGGGGTGACGAATTCCCTTCCTACTGCATACTTTTATTTCAGTTTGTCCTATGTGTGTCGCTGAAGTCAGTAAGTAGTCGTTGCCAATAAGTAGAATGTTCCAGTCTTGTCTTTTGTTGAGTCCTACAAAGTGATTGTACTGTAAGTATTGTAATTATCTCAGTTGTAGTCTTGTTTACAAAATTTTGAGTTGTTGAAATTGCATGTGTGCTAACCAGTAGCATGTATATGGCATTTCCCATATGAATTAGCATGGAGCTAGTACATTTTTGAAAGTGGAGCCTTACTTCTGATTGCTTTTTATCAGGCATGTGTGCTTTGTTGCAGTGGCGTGCCGTCACTAGAGGCAGGGGAGGCACGGCCTCACCTGCCATCATGGAAAGAAAAAAAAAAGTACAAAGAAAAAAAATGTATTAAATTGTTATATGTATCCAGTGATTATACTAAAGTTATTTTCCATTTAACTTAACCAGTTTTAGATTATTTTTATTTTTATTTTCACATTTGCCGTTCAAATACTGAGAAGAGACGGTGCGGTGATCAGCAGCCAGTTGAGGCACGTCACTAATTTGTGCCTCAACATGGATTGTGCGCAATGACTCGGCTAACTGCTGGCCTGCTGTGCAGTGAGACTGTATTGCTATATGAATTATATTATACATTTCCATAGTTTAGTTAGCTGAGGTATATAATGTACAGTGTATTTTGTCAACAACTCTATGTGTGTAACGTATTTATTGTGCTGAGCGATCATAAAACTGGAGGCTCGTCTCATAACCCCGCCTCCTGGTGCCAAGCACCTCCGCCGCAGAATGCACCGCCCGACGGGAGCGCCACACCAACCAAAGCCCACACCCAAACCCTCCACGTGCAAGACCGAATTCACCCAAAAAAAGTCACTTAACAAGAAGCCAAAAAGTGCAAAAACAACAATGCTCGCGCGGCGCGCCGGAGGAGCCGTGAACAGGGACACAACATTAGGTACACCTGCAGACTGCAGCGCGGATTTCAAATTGCATTCATTCACAACTCTTCCAACACGAACACCACTGCTCCCACACTTATAAGTAAAGGTAAGACCATAATAACGTTTTTTTTATTAAATGTGCTTTTTTGTGTGCTACAGTTTGTAAGTGTAAAGTTAAAGTTAAGTATACCAATGATTGTCACACACACACTAGGTGTGGTGAAATTTGTCCTCTGCATTTGACCCATCCCCTTGTTCACCCCTTGGGAGGTGAGGGGAGCAGTGGGCAGCAGCGGCGCCGTGCCTGGGAATAATTTTTGGTGATTTAACCCCCAATTCCAACCCTTGATGCTGAGTGCCAAGCAGGGAAGAATGCTGGTATGAGCTTTTAAACATAACCCGTTAACTGCTGCCAATCAAATGGTGAATAAGATACTCTTTAGGGTTCATATGTTTGTAAATCTGACTGTGATGAAGTCAGTGCCTCACCTGACATGAACCTCACCGCATGCCACTGCTTTGTTGGCATGGGAAATTGTAACTTTACTTAAAGGCAATCTGCTATGAAGACAACGGCTTGTTAGGCAAGTGCCTGTGTGGCCCCGGGGCCATTTGTAGCACACAGCTCGAGTTTTGTTGGCCTGCAAGTTGTCGGGGAAAAAAACATAACAGTAAAAGGACGTAATTTAACGAAAAAAAAAACTGTCAATACAACATTTGAGAAGTTTTAGTATTTTTTTTAAACTTTGTGCCAGCTTTGTGTTATATTTGACAGTGTGTATTACTATTAGCTTCTAGTATAAAAAAATATTTTTTTTCTCATTACTTCACCTTTTTTTGCTCTTTATTCTTACATTTTTACTGTTTTTTTCCAACTTTATGTTGCAAGGCAACAAAACCCAAGCTGCTCTCTGCAAATGGCCCTCTGGCGACGCTTTGGACACCCCTGAAATGTCGAATAATACTACTTTGTCAGCCATAACACACAGCTGACACTAAATTGTGTATTTAAAAACATGTACGGCCTGTTTTCAGTATGTATATTTTTTTTCACAAAATAAAAGAATATAAAAATTGCCCCCGCTTTCTTGACTTTTCGTTATGGAGCCTTTGGTGAAAAAAAAATGGACACTTCTGGTTTATACTCTTGAACACTAGCATTGTGTTTTGCATAACAGGGTTTTTTTTTAGCTAAAATTGTAAGTCTGACAAAATAATTAAACCACCAACAAACGTCCACCGCAGATGGCTAAGGTTGGGCATCAAACCTCAACAGAAACCAGAACTAAGATTTCCATTCTCCCTACAACTCTTTACAATTTTAGTCCAATTAGGTTCATTAGGGACTTCTAAGATTTATGCAATTTTTATTCTTATAGCCAAAACCGGTCTGTTGATTTTCATACATGATGGTTTTGGCTACGTAAGAACTTCTGAGGAAGGCCAGAGTTGAGAAAATCAATACAGAGATCTGGCTAGAAGCATAAAAAATAGATATATCTTAACAAATTTTAATGGAAGACATAGACACTAAAGGCCTACGGAAATGCGATTTTCTTATTTAAACGGGGATAGCAAATCCATTCTGTGTCATACTTGATGATTTTGCGATATTGCCATATTTTTGCTGAGAGGATTTAGTAGAGAACATCGACGATAAAGTTTGCAACTTTTGGTCGCTGATAAAAAAGCCTTGCCTGTACCGGAAGTAGCGTGACGTCACAAGTTGTGGAGCTCCTCACATCTGCACATTGTTTACAATCATGGCCACCAGCAGCGAGAGCGATTCCGACAGAGAAAGCGACGATTTCCCCATTAATTTGAGCGAGGATGAAAGATTTGTGGATGAGGAAAGTGAGAGTGAAGGACTAGAGGGCACTGGAAGCGATTCAGATAGGGAAGATGCTGTGAGAGGCGGGTGGGACCTGATATTCAGCTGGGAATGACTAAAACAGTAAATAAACACAAGACATATATATACTCTATTAGCCACAACACAACCAGGGTTATATTTAATATGCCACAAATTAATCCCGCAAAACAAACACCTCCCCCCTCCCGTCCATATAACCCGCCAATACAAATCAAACACCCGCACAACACACTCAATCCCACAGCCCAAAGTACCGTTCACCTCCCCAAAGTTCATACAGCACATATATTTCCCCAAAGTTACGTACGTGACATGCACATAAGGGCACGCACGTACGGGCAAGCGATCAAATGTTTGGAAGCCGCAGCTGCGTGTCCAACTCAAAGTCCTCCTAGTAAGAGTCTCTGTTGTCCCAGTTCTCCACAGGCCAATGGTAAAGCTTGACTGTCATCTTTCGGGAATGTAAACAATGAAACATCGGGTACGTGTCTGTGTTGCTGCAGCCGGCCGAAATACACCGCTTCCCACCTACAGCTTTCTTCTTTGCTGTCTCCATTGTTCATTGAACAAATTGCAAAAGATTCCACCAACACAGATGTCCAGAATACTGTGGAGTTTTGCGATGAAAACAGACGACTTAATAGCTGGCCACAACGCTGTCCCAAAATGTCCTCTACAATCCTAGACGTCATGCGCAGGCGTCATCATACCGAGACGTTTTCAGCAGGATATTTCGCGCAAAATTTCAAATTGCACTTTAGTAGTCTAACCCGGCCGTATTGGCATGTGTTGCAATGTTAAGATTTCATCATTGATATATAAACTATCAGACTGCGTGGTCGGTAGTAGTGGTTTTCAGTAGGCCTCTAAACAACAAAGATGAAACAGCGCATTCCTAACCCATAGGGTTCAATATGATATCGGTCCATCTTTTTGCAGCCATTACAGCTTCAACTCTTCTGGGAAGGCTGTCCACAAGGTTGCGGAGTATGTTTATGGGAATTTTCGACCATTCTTCCAAAAGAGCATTGGTGAGGACACACACTGATGTTGGTCGAGAAGGCCTGGCTCTCAGTCTCCGTTCTAATTCATCCCAAAGGTGTTCTATCGGGTTCAGGTCAGGACTCTGTGCAGGCCAGTCAAGTTCACCCAAACAGTCTCCATGCCTAAGTGCTTGATTTTATGCACCTGTGGCCGGGCCAAGTGATTAGGACACCCGATTCTGATCATTTGGACGGGTGGCCAAATATTTTTTGGCTATCCTAAAAAAAATGTGCACATCCAACATGTCCTTCATCTGGTAGTCCAAGCAGCATTATACTTGGGGGCCAATCCAAGATGGAGGTATGGCAGGACTAGAAAAGGACTTCCATTCCACGACTGCAGTGTTTACGGCCTGCAAGCGATAAGAGCTCTCCTTCTATTGATGGCATGAATTTCCTGTGCCGCTCCACGGCGTGTGTGACATACAGCGAGTGGGCCGCTGTGCATATTCATCAATGACAGCCTTTTTATTGCCAGGTGTGCTTTACCCGAGCGGCGCACTACCACAACACGCATAAATAAATAAGAAGCTCTCACGTAGAAGAGAGCGCCACGTTGATCCCACAAGGCCACAGTAGGAGGTGATTGATGGAAGTAATCTCAACGAGACAACGTGCTCATTCCACGCCACGAAACACATCATCAAACTCTCTAAACTTTGTCATGAATTCAGGTGAGGACGGGAAGGAGGGACAGAGCTGCAATTTTTTCATCTCCTTTGTTAGTTTGCCACTTGTCAATCACGTCGTCATGCTCACTATCGCCACCTGCAGCACTGGAGTTTTGTCATGGCTTCTATTATATTAAACCTTCTTTTTTTTTTATATATATAAATATAATTAAAAGTAACACAATTTAAGTATTGACAACAATTTTTTCCGCCAAGGCTGCCCTTTGTCGAGGTGGTTCGGGCATCTGGTCAGGATGCCACCCGAACGCCTCCCTAGGGAGGTGTTTATGGCACGTCCGACCGGTAGGAGGCCACGGGGAAGACCCAGGACACGTTGGGAAGACTATGTCTCCCGGCTGGCCTGGGAACACCTCGGGATCCCCCGGGAAGAGCTGGACGAACTGGCTGGGGAGAGGGAAGTCTGGGCTTCCCTGCTTAAGCTGCTGCCCCCGCGACCCGACCTCGGATAAGCGGAAGAAGATGGATGGATGGATGGATGGAACAATTTAATTTTTTGTGTGTTGCGTTTTCATTAATGAACTAACGATAGATCTTATAATTATCAGAAATAAATACATAAAAATATATAATATATGTTAGTAAATTGAAGAGTACGTGTTCAGAGAAATATATCCAATATTAATCAATGAAATATGAAATACAATACAAACAGATAAACTACACATGAAAAAATAAAATGTCTTCATAAAAAAACAATACAAATGAATGTATTACAATCATTGTTATTTTAATTATATTCGATGCAATACAAAGTTATACAATTATATGAATATACATAAATGACAAAAACAGATTAAATAATACATGAAAATTAGTATTCCTTTATTATTTATCATAAAACATTCATTGCAATATATTGAAATCAGTATGTCGTTTTAATTACACTACATACATTACGAATAAAAACAGTTATACAAATAAAATAATAATGTTAAAATCATGAAAACAGTTGAAATAGATACAAAATAAGATTTCGTCTTTGACAAAAATGAACACTATTCAGAGGAATGTATTAAAAAATAAAGTGATATTTTAATTATATTAAATACAATAAAAATAAAAGTCTCTCCTAAAAAAAATTAAAATAATGCAAACATAAAAAAATTTATTTATTCATTTGAAAACACAATTTAAATGAATACATTACAATTGATGCTATTTTAATTATATTCAATGCAATAAAAAGTTATAAAAGCATATGAATAAAAATAAAGGATAAAAACTGATTTAATAATACAAACCACAACCCAGTGAAGTCGGCGTGCTGTGTAAATGGTAAATAAAAACAGAATACAATGATTTGCAAATCCTTTTCAACTTATATAAATGATAAATGGGTTATACTTGTATAGCGCTTTTCTACCTTCAAGGTACTCAAAGCGCTTTAATAGTATTTCCACATTCACCCATTCACACACACATTCACACACTGATGGCGGGAGCTGCCATGCAAGGCGCTAACCTGCAGCCATCAGGAGCAAGGGTGAAGTGTCTTGCCCAAGGACACAACGGACGTGACTAGGATGGTAGAAGGTGGGGATTGAACCCCAGTAACCAGCAACCCTCCGATTGCTGGCACAGCCACTCTACCAACTTCGCCACGCCGCCCCATATATATGCAATTGAATAGACTGCAAAGACAAGATACTTAACGTTCGAACTGGAAAACGTTGTTATTTTTTGCAAATATTGGCTCATTTGGAATTTGATACCTGCTACATGTTTCAAAAAAGCTGGCACGAGTGGCAAAAAAGACTGGGAAAGTTGAGGAATGATCATCAAACACTTATTTGGAACATCCCACAGGTGAACAGGCTTATTGGGAACAGGTGGGTGCCATGATTGGGTATAAAAGCAGCTTCCATGAAATGCTCAGTCATTCACAAACAAGGATGGGGCGAGGGTCACCACTTTGTGAACAAAGACCTGAGCAAATTGTCAAACAGTTTAAGAACAACATTTCTCATTGAGGTATTGCAAGGAATTTAGGGATTTCACCATCTAGGGTCCGTAATATCATCAAAAGTTTCAGAGAATCTGGAGAAATCACTGCATGTAAGCGATTATATTACGGACCTTCTATCCCTCATGCGGTACTGCATCAAAAAAACGACATCAGTGTGTAAAGGATATCACCACTTGGATTCAGGAACACTTCAGAAAACCTTTGTTAGTAACTACAGTTTGTCGGTACATCTGTAAGTGCAAGTTAAAATTCTACTATGCAAAGCCAAAGCCATTTATCAACAACACCCAGAAACGCTGCCGGCTTCGCTGGGCCCGAGCTCATCTAAGATGGACTGATGCAAAGTGGAAAAGTGTTCTGTGGTCTGACGAGTTCACATTTCAAATTGTTTTTGGAAACTGTGGACGTTGTGTCTTCCGGACCAAAGAGGAAAATAACTATCCGTATTGTTATAGACGCAAAGTTTAAAAGCCAGCATCTGTGATGGTATGGGGGTGTATTAGTGCTCAAGGCATGGGTAACTTACACATCTGTGAAGGCACCATTAATGCTGAAAAGTACATATAGGTTTTGGAGCAATAGATGTTGCCATCTAAGCACTGTTATCATGGACGCCCCTGCTTATTTCAGCAAGACAATGCCAAGCCACGTGTTACAACAGTGTGGCTTCATAGTAAAATAATGCGGGTACTAGACTGGCCTGCCTGTAGTCCAGACCTGTCTCCCATTGAAAATGTGTGGTGCAATATGAAGCGTAAAACACCACAACGGAGACCACGGACTGGTGAACAACTTAAGCTGTACATCAAGCAAGAATGGGAAAGAAATCCACCCGGAAATCTTCAAAAATTGGTCTCCTCAGTTCCCAAACGTTTACTGAGTGTTGTTAAAAGGAAAGGCCATGTTACACAGTGGTAAAAATGCCCCTGTGACAACTTTTTTGCAATGTGTTGCTGCCATTAAATTCTAAGTTAATGATTATTTGCAAACAAAAAATGTGTTTCTTAGTTCGAACATTAAATATCTTGTCTTTGCAGTCTATTCAATTGAATATAAGTTGAAAAGGATTAGCAAATCATTGTATTATGTTTTTATTTACCATTTACACAATGTGCCAACTTCACTGGTCTTGTGTTTTGTACATGGACATTAACATTCCTTCATTAATTATCATACGACATTCATTGGAATATATTGAAATCAATATGTTATTTCAATAATATCAAAAATATTACAAATAACAACTATTATATATATATATATATATATATATATATATATATATATATATATATATATATATATATATATATATATATATATATATAAAATGGAAAATAATGTAAACATAGTAAAAACAGTTGAAATAGATCACAAGTAAAATTCCTTTAATAAAAAAAAACAGTATTTAAAGCAATATATCAAAAAGAAAGTGTTGTTTTGATACATTAAAAAAATTAAAATAAATAAAAGTAAACAATTAAAATAACACAAATAATGAAAACAGATGAAATAATACATGATAAATACTATTCCTTCATTAATTAACTAAAGACAAGTCAAAGGAATACATTGCAATTGCTATTGTATTTGAAATACAATTTAAAAAAAATACCATTATATGAATACAATATTGATAATGAAAATACAAAAACTGTTTCAATAATAAAAGAAACATAACATTCCTTAATTAAATAACTATACAAATAATACCTTAAAATGAATGGTCATTATATTTACTACAATCAAAAATAAAATGTTCTAAATAATCATTAATAAAATATATTTTGTTAAGAAAGTCTTACAGAATAAATGAGAAATATGGGTGTAATTATAAACATAATGAAAATGGTAATTATATATTATTAATAGTGATTAATTCATTATCCAGAGTTCATTTGAATTAAAATATTTTTCTGAGAGCGTAAAACAAACTCTAACAATGTATTCTGGTCGTTGTCAAGGGTATAACATGTGGACTCCCAGAGTATTTTAATGAGCGCCCTTCAGAGCATTAAGGGAACCTCTGAGGCCATTTTTAACTGACGTTTAAGAAGAAATGTGTGGGGAAAGCTGAGACGCTCCGACATGTACTCAAGTGTGCCGCTTTGCTAGCCGGGAGCCCTTTTTTTTTTTTTTTTTCCTTTTTAATTAGTGAGGGTGCTCGAAGAAAACAACAACAAAACCTCTCTCAGCTCAGCCAAGATTTATTCGACGAACGACGCTTGTGGTACATGCTTATGTTGCCATTATTGTTTTTTTTTTAAAGTTCTAATTAATGAACTGATTCAGCCTGCCAACAATGACGAATAATCACAATTCTTTGAGGGTCGGATCTAAAATTGTTTATTAGATGTTCCTGTAGTCGGTTTTATTTATTCATTTTTTGCAAGCAGTGAATAAAAATGACACAAAGAGCTTTAATAGTACAATGGCCTTGCGTTTTAATGCAAATTACCAACGGTGAAAGTTCAGCTCGCAATCAAACCACATAGTTTAATCAAATTATATAATGGAAAGCAATTACCTTTTCGAAAAAAGAAAAAAAAGGCATAGAAAAAAGATTTTTTCCGGTAAAGAAGTCAGCAGGGCGCCACATTGGACGTCATCTTATTAGAATGTGAGAGATTCAAGGACGTCGTGTGCTGTGTTGCTTCAGCAGGAGTTGGACTTTTTCAATTATTTATGCCAGGACTAACGAGATGCTGTGATTGAGTTAACGACTAACTCGGCTCAAGGACAACAGCGCCCGTACGGGCGTGTTCTTCTTGTTAGTATTCACACCGGACGCCGGCACAGATGTGAGGAACAGCCGCGGACCGAACCTGAAAAATAGAATCCAAAAAAAAATAAAAAAAGGCAGATCAATTTCTGATGGTGGCCATGTTATTTTCAACCTCCTCTTTTTTTGTGAGGCTGTGTGAGAAATTTCGAGTCATTTCGAACGTATGGGGTTTGAAACAGCGCCGTCATGTTGTCTTTGTCGGCAAATTAATAGCACAGGCAACACAGTAAGGGTCAGTATTTTACAAATATTCACACTTAACCCTTGTGTAATGTTCATATGTTTACCTTATCCCAATAAATATCTGTTCAGTATTTTAACATAAAAGTGTTTGATTGTGAGGCATTAAAAGCCACAAAATGCAACGGGTCCATCAGACCCACAAACGCTGGCCGAGTAACAACAATATGAACGTTGCACGGAAAATTTCTCTGCCAGTTTCTGCATCCCACAGGGATTCTTCTTTTGTGTTTCTGCACCTGCGGTTCCCACACAAAGTTGCAACATTGTTTGTCAACACTGTCTGCTCTCATTTTCTCGCACATTTGACCCTCTGATGTTCTGTGTACCTACACTCTGTCCTCCTCCTGTCTAGGCCTGCTGTGTGTGTATGTGTGTGTGTGTGTGTGTGTGTGTGTGTGGGTGGGTGTGGTACACAGAACATCAATTTCTACACTTCTATTACATATAAGATGTCCGGGTCCAGTGGACCCGGACATCTTATATGTAATAGAAATGTGTAGGGGGGTTATATGGTGTGGGGTCATTAAATATGTATTCTGATATATGTTCTTCACAGAAAATGAGCTAAAGTCTGTGTGTCTCAGTTTAAAAAATTAATTAATTGTATCATTTTTCTTTGAATGAAAAATTAAAACGGGTCCCACAGACCCGAACACCACAATTTTGTATTTTTATTTTGCCTATTGTTCACAATTATTATGAAAGACATGACCATGGATGGATTTTTCTTTCTCACAAATTCTACATTTTAAATAAACGTAAATAATGGGAGCTCCACTATAAATCTGATAAATAATCATTCAAAAAGCACCAACAAAATATAATATTAACCAAGTATTAGTGATAATGTTATTATAAGCGCTAACGTAGACCAACTATTTATAGCGGCGACGTGATCACTTCCGTGTGTCCTTATGTTTACTCATCGAGTTAGTCTGATGTTTCCTTGCTGCCCTGCTCCCTTTAAGTTGATTGTAGTTCATAAATCACGCCTCTCACCTGAAAAGTAGGTGGCTGAGGAGATAATCTGACAAGTTGGGACACTTTGACTGCCCTGGAACTGGCGAGGACGACATGAAAAGCGGTTGGTTCGAATCCTTGTAAACAGTAGAGGCCCGAGCCGGCTAATACAGTTAGCTACGTCAAAAGGGGGGCATGACCTAAGCCGGAATTACCACTGATAGTAGGTATACGTCATATTTGGCTGCCATTTTGTTTTGTTGTTGTCATAACCCACCGTCCGCCCGAATGCAGCTGAGATAGGCTCCAGCACCCCCCGCGAAACCCGAAAGGGACAAGCGGTAGCAAATGGATGGATGGATGGATAATGAATTATGACCCCTACAGGCAGAAGATGGAATTTTCTCTTGTCGTTTTTTTAAGGTGTCCACCATCATTTTTGAACAGGTGGCACATGTATGCCACGCCCCCTTTTTGACATCATCCTCCCCCTTCCCTCCCTGCTTAGCATCAAGGGATGGAATTCGGGGTTAAATCACCAAAATGATTCCCGAGCGCGGCCACCGCTGCTGCTCACTGCTCCCCTCACCTCCCAGGGGGTGGAACAAGGGGATGGTTAATTTCACCACACCTAGTGTGTGTGTGACTATCAGTGGTACTTAAACTTTAACTTAATAATGATTTATGACCCCTCCAGGCAGAAATTGGTATTTTCTCTAGTAGTTTTTTAAGGTGTCCACCATCTTTTTTGAATTCATGCCACGCCCTCTTTTTGATGTCATCCCCCTCCCTTCCCTCCAAAAAAGCCCCCCTTCAATCTCCCACCAGCCCCCCTTAGTAGATGTTACACATTACTACTTATGTGATAAACAAATGAAACAAAACGTCAGCACGGTGCACGATTCTATTGGAATGCAAAATATTGTGGCGAGCTTGAGTTGCACAGATTAGTCAGTCCAACTCAAAAATAGACATTTTTATGGGCGTCTCTTTAAAAGTGAGCTCCACGCCGTTTCAGAACACGAACAATGCATCGTGTTCAAGAGTGCACCTAATGTAGACGTCATGCAATCCCAGTAATTGGAGCCATAAAGGAAGTGAACTCTCATCAGAGCTCGCACATTTAAAGGCCGCTTTAGATCCTCTATTGAGCTTCCTCGGACAAAGGCATGCTGGGTAATTAAGTCTGGGAGCGGCTGATTGGGTCTCGTTAGCCGGCCTCTGAAAGCGGGACAAAGCGCCGGCGTGATAAATCTGGCCTGATTATTCATCCATATGTTGGTGCACAGGGAAGGGAACAAAGCGGCGCCATGCATCAGCGTTACCAAGCGGGTAAGTCGCCGGACGCTTTAAAAGGTTTCCATCAATCGCTGGATGAGAAACAACATAAACCTACGGAATGTTTGCCGTTATCGTGGACCGCTCCGGTTTATTTGAGCGGGACATCGAGGCACGTCGCAACTTCAGCAAGTCTGAGGACTTGCGACAAAATGTTGCCGTTGTTTCATTCATCCTGCATGGCTTAGATCTGTGTTTTTTAGAGATATTACATTTCAAAGCATTTATCGGCCGATAATATCAGCGTGCCGATATTATCGGCCGATAAATGCTTTGAAATGTAATACCGGAAATTATCGGTATCGTTTTTTTTATTATCGGTATCGTTTTTTAAATTTTTATTTTATTTTTTATTTTTATTAAATCAACATAAAAAACACAAGATACACTTACAATTAGTGCACCAACCCAAAAAACCTCTCTCACCCATGTACACTCATTCACACTCATTCACACAAAAGGGTTGTTTCTTTCTGTTATTAATATTCTGGTTCCTACATTATATATCAATATATATCAATACAGTCTGCAAGGGATACAGTCCGTAAGCACACATGATTGTGCGTGCTGCTGGTCCACTAATAGCACTAACTTTTAACAGTTAATTTTACTCATTTTCATTAATTACTAGTTTCTATGTAACTGTTTTTATATTGTTTTACTTTCTTTTTTATTCAAGAAAATGTTTTTAATTTATTTATCTTAATTTATTTTATAATCTTTTTTAAAAAGGACCTTATCTTCACCATACCTGGTTGTCCAAATTAGGCATAATAATGTGTTAATTCCACGACTGTATATATCGGTATCGGTTTATATATGTATCGGTATCTGTAATTAAGAGTGGGACAATATCGGAATATCGGATATCGGCAAAAAAGCCATTATCGGACATCCCTAGTGTTTTTCAACCTTTTTGGAGCCGAGGCACATTTTTGTTCATTGGAAAAAATGCGGAGGCACACCACCAGCAGTAAACATTAAAAATGTAAACTCGGTAGTTGATATTGACAGAAAAAAGTCATTGTTGAAATTGTTGGATATGAATTCAAACCATAACCAAGCATGCATCACTATAGCTCTTGTCTCAAAGTAGGTGTACTGTCACCACCTGTCACATCACGCCGTGACTTCTTTGGAGTTTTTTGATGTTTTCCTGTGTGTAGTGTCTTGCGCTCCTATTTTGGTGGCTTTTCCTGTTTTGTTGGTATTTTCCTGTAGCAGTTTCATGTCTATCTTTGAGCGCTATTCCCCGCACCTGCTTTGTTTTTAGCAATCAAGACTATTTCAGTTGTGCGGACGCTATCCTTCTTTGTGTGGAAATTTTTGATTGTCATGTCATGTATGGATGTGCTTTGTGGACGCCGTCTGCTCAACACGCTGTAAGTCTTTGCTGTCGTCCAGCATTTTGTGTTTTGTTTACTTTGTAGCTAGGTCAGTTTTAGTTTCGTTTTCCATAGCCATCCCTAAGCTTCAATGCCTTTTTAAGGGGCACTCGCCTTTTGTTTATTTTTGGTTTAAGCGTTAGGTACGACGTTTACAAAGCAATTAGCTATCGGCTGCCACCTACTGTTATGGAAGAGTATTACACGGTTACTCTGCCGCGCTCTAGACAGCACCGACACTCAACAACGACACTTTATTTGCAGATGCTGATTACTGGTTTGCATAAAATATTTTTAACCTAAATAGGTGAAATTACATAATCTCCCACAGCACACCAGACTGTATCTCACGGCACGGTGGTTGAAAAACACTGGCTTAGATCAGTGATCCCCAACCACCGGGCCGTGGCCCGGTACCGGTCCGTGGCCCGGTACCGGTCCGGGGACCGATTGGTACCGGGCCGCACAAGTAATTAAAACAAAAATAAAAATCAATTTTTATTTATTTTTTTATTTTATTTTATTAAATCAACATAAAAAAACACAATATATACATTATATATCAATATAGATCAATACAGTCTGCAGGGATACAGTCCGTAAGCACACATGATTGTATTTCTTTATGACAAAAAAATAAACAAAAAAACCCCCCCAAAAATACCATAACACCCCCTCCCCCCAATCCCCCCCCTCAAGCGGATACTTTTGTAGTAATAAGACAAACACAGTTGACAATGCGGCGATATGGACACAATAATTGGCCAGACGACAACATCAGGAAAATATTTAGGCCCACCAAAAAAGGGTGGCCACCGGGGTCTGCGGGGGATTGTTTTATGACTGGAAGTGAGGGGGGGTTTATGACCCCCAAGGAAGTAAGCGTGGCCTCCATGGACCCACTAATTAAGGGGGGCTAGCAGGGGATTGATTTATTTAGATTTATTTAGATTTAGACTTACTTTCCTTTTATTGTCATTCAAATTTGAACTTTGCAGTACAGATAAGAACAACATTTTGTTGCATTAGCTCGTTGTAGTGCAGGATAAAAGAGCAATTAGGTTCAGATATAAACAAATAGATTACTGTACAGATAAATAGATTGCACTTTTGCATATGCATCCACGTTTATGGATGTATGTTATATTGTCTTTATATCCCAGCGAGTTAATCCTTTTTGGAGGGGAATTGAGGGGATTATTATGACGCGTTCAAGAGTCTTACGGCCTGAGGGAAGAAGCTGTTACAGAACCTGGAGGTTCTGCTACGGAGGCTGCGGAACCTCTTCCTAGAGTCCAGCAGTGAAAACAGTCCTTGGTGGGGGTGGGAGGAGTCTCTGCAGATTTTCTGAGCCCTGGTCAGGCAGTGGCTTTTTGCGATCTCCCGGATAGGAGGAAGAGGAGTCCTGATGATCTTTTCCGCCGTCCTCACCACTCTCTGCAGGGACTTCCAGTCCGAGGCACGGCAGGCTCCAGTCCAGACAGAGATGCAGTTGGTCAGTAGGCTCTCTATAGTGCCTCCGTAGAATGTGGTGAGAACGGAGGGAGGGAGCTGTGCTCTTTCTATCCGACGCAAAAAGTGCATGCGCTGCTGAGCTCTTTTTATAAGAGCTCCGATGTGTATGACCCCCGGAAGTGGGCATGGCATACACCGGAAACCATCTGGCCGCCGTTTTAATTTTGTAGTTTTAGGCAAAGCTATCCGCCATCTTGGTTGTAGTCCTTAATGATTTATGACTCCTACAGACTGAGAAGGGTATTACAGCTTGTAGTTTTGGCGTGTAGTAGCCATCTTGGGTGGAGTCCAAGAATTTGTCTTTAAAAATGTTGGATGGATAAGAGATGCTCTGTCCTTTATGAGGTTGGAGAAGATAAAGCGCTGTCTTCGGGGCTCTGATGCAAAGTTCACCAAAATGTGGAACTCATTTCAGGGACATGTTGATTCCTTGAGCTTGGATGCTGCTGATATTGTTTAGGCACACCCATTGATCAACTTAAAATTCTTAAAATTTACTTGCGCAACGTTATACATTCCAAGGTATAGTAGCGGCACACACTAATTTAATTGTATTATTACCTTAGTTGGGTGTTTTTTTATTTATTTATTTATTTATTTTGTGTTTGTATTGTTTTTTTTGTTTGTGTATGGTTGTATACATATATGCGTATCCTTGGTTTTATGTCTTCATAACACTTTACTGTATTTGTGTGTGAGTGTGTGTGTGTATGTATGTATGCATATATATACTTTTTTTAATTTTATTTTTATTTGTTTTCTCTTTACTGTCTGTTAAGTTTAGTCTTACATAATTGTGTCTTCTTGTTTTCTCCTTCCCCCTGTTGTTTGTGGTGTTTTGTGGACATTTGCATTGCCAAAAATTTCAATTTGTATACTGCTGTATGTGTTGTAAAAATGTAAAATCCTAAATAAATCTTAAAAAAATAATAAAATAAAAAAATATGTATGTTAGCGTTTCTCTTAGGAGACCGTCCAAATCAGGGGTGGGCAATTAATTTTTACCGGGGGCCGCATGAGCTACCCGAGCACTGCTGGAGGGCCACATCGACAATATTTCAATTAAATTTTGCTCAATATTATTTTTGATATATACCGTAAGATAAATAATACTAATAATAATAATAATAATAGTAATACTTCAACATAGTGTGTGTAACAGCATTCCATGACTAATATATATAAATTAACATTAATAATAAATGACAGTAAAATAAGCACACGTATGACTGAGGAGTCATAGTGTAACTTTGTGTGGTGTTTGAGTTGTCCGACTTTTTGTGTGGCCTTAAACGCACCAGTGGTTTAGTGCTATGCGTGTTGGTGACAGATGACAAGTTGGTTTTGGCCTGGTTTGTACGGCAGAAAATGACTAGTTTTTCGAGATAGAATTGTTTTACTCATGTTTTTGGTGTGGTTATGTCCGAATATAAACAGTTTTGTTCAATAAAGTGATCGATATAATTCCTGTCCTCGAAGCATCTCGATAGACGTTACAATAATTGAACGGTGTTCAATTGAACGGTGTTGACGAACACCATTAGGGCCGCTTGTTGTCACTGTCACTCAAAGTTGCATTGCAAAATTACATAGAATAAATATGTTTATTTTGTTTAGAATTCAGATGGGATTTGATTTGGTGCGCGGCATATACTTGCTGCGCGCAGCGGACGCTTAAGCAGTGCGCAATTGCGCAGGCACGCACCTTAGGTGAGGGGACGTTGCTTTGCAGTTCATGTGTTGTTGGAAACACGCCATTCCTCATCAACTTTTCTCTTTTTGGCGTCTCGGGTGTAAATCGTGTATCACTTGTCGCTGCATGTGCACCTTCACTCGCAGGTTACACACGGACACACGCCCATAAATAATACTTTTCAAAATAAAAGCAGCACAGTTGTATTGCGCGCAGGACATAGATGTTTTTTCAACTTTATTTTGTAATTGCAGTTGTTCACATTCACTCACAATCACGCATACGTCCACACGGAAGTAATACAAATAACGATTTTCAAAACAAAAGCAGCACCGTTGTATTGCACACTCGACATAGATACTTTTTAAAATTTATTTTGTAATTTACAATTGGCCTCACGCGGGCCGGACAGGGACGCACAAAGGGCCGGATGCGGCCCGCGGGCCGCAGAATGCCCAGGTCTGGTCCAAATGCATGATTACATGTATATAATGACAAGTACCACAGGGAACTAACAGATGTTAGTTCCTATGGATTAGTCTTGGTTATTTTCCCCTAACTGGGATTGCCTTTAACATGGTCACATATGATATACCGTCGAAGTAGCATCATAATGACCAGGCCGCATATGATAAACCGTCGAAACAGCATAATCGCGACCACATTTCTAGCAAGGGCAAGGTCACAATAAATGCAAACTGTTAAGTTTGAGGGTTTTGTGGTGTTTTCTGATTGTTACTCTTATTCTATTGTACTTTTTCATTGGTATTTTCCTGCTTTTTCCTTGTTTTTTTTTCTGTAATTTCCTGGTTGCCAGATCACACAGAGTCTAGTGAAGGGCGGTACCAGGAGGCGCACCTGTTTCTGGTTTGCAATTAAGCCTACTTATGCCAGCTGTCAGTGCAGGTTTGTCACACCACATGGTAAGGACTACTGGATCGCAACTCTCGTTATTCTTTCTTCTTTACATCGGACCCAGTAAGAAATCTTGCATTCTAGTTTGTTGCCGTCCGTGCTGCGTTGACTCTTTTTGTATTTATCTTTTTGCCTTGTTTATGGACTGTTCTACCAGCCACTGAGCTACACCTTTTGTTAGCTTGATGGAAACGCTGCTTTGGTTAAAAAAAAAAAAAAAAAAAAAAAAAAAGAAAAGTAACATTGACTGGTAGAAGTCAGGAAATCCATGACGTCAGGAAACAAAAAGTTTGCAGCTTCAACTATTCTCCCCTAATGTGAAAAATCCCATTTCCAATTTAAAGTGAGTCATCAAAGTGCTGAAGTCGGCGCCCCAGAGAAATGTGCCCTGACATCGGCTGCAATTCATTAAACGTGCGACATTAGCAGGAATAATCACCACGCATCTTGTTTTTCCTCTCCGCTCCCACGCTCCGGGCCCAACATTTAAAAGTTGCACATTTCTGTCAATCGCCTATTTAGCATCGCCGCTTTATGGCCAACTATTGATTTATGATCAGCGCCTCCTCCCGCCCCGGGGGGTGGGGGAGCCACACTGATGCGTCCCCCTCCACCCAGCACTGATTAAATGAGGGCCTACTTTATGGGCTTTTGTTACTGACGCCCATAAACTCTTCCCATTTCCCGTCATGTCTTTTTAACATGAGTGCTTCTGTATTTTAACTTGGGATTTAGTGGTGCGCGATGACAAGTTGGACCCATAAATAAGAGCGCCGGGCGACGCGTTAGCACTCAAGGGCAAAAGCATGGCGAGATATGTTTATTAGCCGGCCTGATTTAAGGATTTGAAGACAGCACTTACATTTAAATCCTCACCGTTGCATCACCCTGGAGTGTGGGAAATTATTTACTAAGTTACAAAGTTGTTTTTCTTGATGGCAGACTGAATAATTGGGTGTGTTACGTTTACGCGGACAATTTCGTTTGTCCACTGTGACCTGTTTGGCACCGTCATTGGTCTGATGTGAGCAGGCTGAATTTGGCATGTAAAACTTGTGAACACGAAAAAATCCATAAATTAGCCGCAGGGTTCAAAGCGTGGGAAATGACGCTATTGTTTTATGCTGCAATATTTTTGGATTCCTACCAAATACAGGGTTCCTCCACTGGGAAAATAAATTCCCATGTTACCATTAAAAATAACAGTGGTACTAAATGTAATTTTACAGTAATGCACTGTAAAAATGTTGGTATATTTTACAGTAAAAAAAGAACTGGCTGCTCAGACGCCAGAATTTTACAGTCAAAATAAGTAGTGTTGTTTTATAAATTTTAAGTAATGTACTGTAAAACCAAAGTCCTTAGATCTTCCTACAAAAAACTACCAGCTCAGTCGCTAAAAGTTTTTCCGTAAAAATAACAGAGGTAAAAAGGTTCCATATCAGTGACGTGCCGTGAGGTTCATGGCTGGTGAGGCACTGACTTCATCACAGTCAGATTTACAAACATATGAACCCTAAAGAGTATCGTATTCACCATTTGATTGGCAGCAGTTAACGGGTTATGTTTAAAAGCTCATACCCGCATTCTTCCCTGCTTGGCACTCAGCATCAAGGGTTGGAATTGGGGGTTAAATCACCAAAAATTACTCCCGGGCGCGGCCCCGCTGCTGCCCACTGCTCACCTCACCTCCCAGGGAGTGAACAAGGGGATGGGTCAAATGCAGAGGACAAATGTCATTACACCTAGTGTGCGTGTGACAATCATTGGTACTTTAACTTAACTTTAACTTTACACATACAAACTGTAGCACACAAAAAAGCACATTTAATTAAAAAAACGTTATTATGGTCTTACCTTTACTTATAAATTAAGTCCTTGCGCCGCTGTTGTGCTGGATAATGCACCCCCGCCGTAGAATGCACCCCCTGTCGGGAGTGTTATATCAACTAAAGCCCTCACTTAAAGTTTCCACGTGCAAGATTGAATCTATTTAAAAAAGTTATTTAATAAGAAGCTAAAAAGTGCAAAAACAATAATGTTCGTGTTGGAGGAGTTGTGAATGAATGAAATATGAAATCTGTGCTGCAGTCTGCAGGTGTACCTAATGTTGTGGCCCAGCAATCATTCACAATTCCTCCAACACAAACATTATTGTTTTTGCACTTTTTGGCTTCTTATTAAATAACTTTTTTAAATAGATTCAATCTTGCACGTGGAAACTTTAAGTATGGGCTGTAGTTGATATAACACTCCCGTCAGGGGGTGCATTCTACGGCGGGGGTGCATTCTCTACCCCCAGGAGGCGGGATTACTGCGAGCCTCAGCCAGTGCGTCTTTTGCAGCCGTTTTATGATTGCTCAGCACAAGAAATACTTACACACATACAGTTGTTGACAAAATACACTGTACATTATATACCTCAGCTAGCTAAACTATGGACATGTATAATATAATTCATATAGCAATACGGTCTCACTGCACAGCAGGCTAGCAGTTAGCCAAGTCTGCAATCCATGTTGAGGCACAACTGAGTGACGTGCCTCAACTGGCTGCTGATCACAGCAAGTCTCTTCTCAGTATTTGAACGGCAAATGTGAAAATTCAGCGATTTTGAATAAAAATAATCTAAAACTGGTGAAGTTAAATGGAAAATAACTTTATAGTATAATCACTGGATACATATAACAATTTAATATATTTTTTTTGTTTTTACAATTTTTTTTTCTTTGCATGATGGCACGTGAGGCCCCGCCTCACCTGCCTCCCCTGACTGCACGTCACTGTTCCATATACAGTACTGCACTGTAAAAACGTTGGTATAATTTACAGTAAAAAAGAACTGGCACCTCAGTCGCCAGAATTTTACAGTCAAAATAATTAGTATCGTTTTTTATAATTTGAAGTATTGCACTAAAAAACCAAAGTCTGTAGATTTCCTTATAAAAAACTACCAACTCAATCGCCAAAAAAGTTTTTTGGTATAAAGAACAGAGGTAAACATTTTCCATATACAGAACTGCACTGTAAAAACTTTGGTATATGTTACAGTAAAAAAGAACTGGCAGCTCAGTCGCCAGAATTTTACACCAAAAATAATTAGTATCGTTTTTTATCATTTGAAGTAATGCACTAAAAAAACAAAGTCTGTAGATTTTTCTATAAAAAACTACCAAATCAATCGGCAAAAAAGTTTTTCCGCATAAATAACAGGTAAAAATGTTCCATATACAGTACTGCACTGTAAATATGTTGGTATATTTTACTGTAAAAATCTAAGTTATACCCGTTTTTCAATTTAAAATAATGCACTGTAAAACCAAAGTCCGTAGATTTTACTGTAAAAAAACCAACTACCAGCTCAGCCACCAGAATAAGTTTTTGCGTAAAATAACAGCAATACCATTTTTCCATTTACAGTAATGCACTGTAAACTCAACATCCTTAGACGTCATGGAAAAACAAACTAAACAAAACTGGCAGCTCAGTCACTAGAATTTTACTGTAAAAATAACAATGGTACAGTTTTACATTTACAGTAATGCACTGTAAAAACAAAAGTCGGTAGATTTTACAGTAAAAAAAACGGCATCTGAGTCGCCAGAATTTTACCGTATGGGAAAAATAAGTGGTACCATTTTTCATATTTAAGTAATTAATTGTGAAACCAAAGTCCGTCGATTTTCCTGTAAAAAAACTACCAGCTGAATTGCCAGAAAAGTTTTTTTCTGAGAAAATTGCAGAGGTATTTTTTTTCTATTTACAGTAATACACTGTAAAAAGAACTGTAGATTTTCCCGTAAAAAACAATAAGCTCAGCCACTCGAATTTTACTGTAAAAATAGTAGTGAAAACTATTTTCAATTTGCAGTAATGCACTGCAAAAAAACATCAGATTTTAAAGTAAAAAGGTGACAGCTCAGTCACTAGAATTTTACTGTAAAAATAACAATGGTACTGTTTCTAAATTTCACATAAGTGCACTGCAATGAAGTCGATAGATTTTACAGTAAAAAATAAAAACAACTGGCTGCTCAGTTGCCCGAATTTTACCGTAAAAATAGTTGGTACCGTTTTTCAATTTACATTAATGCACTGTAAAACCAAAGTCTGTAGATTTTACTGTAAAAAACTACAAGCTCAGTGGTCAGAATATGTTTTCCTTAAAAATAACAGTGAAAACATTTTTCAATTTACAGTAATGCACTGTAAAAAACTGTCAGATTTCACAGTAAACAGATGGCAGCTCAGTCACCAGAATTTTCCAGTAAAAATAACAGTGGTACTGTTTCTAAATTTCACAGAAATGCACTGTAATGAAGTCGGTAGATTTTTAATTTACAGTGACGCACCATAAGTACAAGAGCCGTAATTTTTTGGGTTAACAAAAACCATGTTGCTCAGGGGGCAGAATTTTACAGTAAAAATAAGTGGTATTTTGTGGTACAATTTTTACGGTTACAATAATGCACTGTAAAAACGACCACATTTTCCAGTAAAAAACTATAAACTCAGTCGCAAAAAAGTTACCTTAAAAATGACAGCGTTAACATTTTACAATTTATAGTAATGCCCGGTAAAAACAACTCCTGAGGTTTTTTATGGTAAAAACTGGCAGCTCAGTTGGCTGAATTTTACTGTAAAAATCAGTCATACAGTTTTACAGTAGTTCGGTGTAAAAAAATACAGTACATTTTACGATAAAATGTATAGTTTTCCAGTTTTGAAAACTGTTCAATCCTGGATTTGTTTTTTTTTTGCAGAAAGTATGGAAAAGTATGGCATTTAATTTTGTATATATTTGCAGTCTGGAAAAGTAACGAAAATTAAGACTCATTTATGTAAGTTATAAATGTTTCCAAATGACTTTTTTCTTGAAAATATGTGAATTTCTCTTCTTGTATTAAAAAAAAAAAAAAAAAAAAGACAACTGGCCCAAAACCCCAATTATATAAACAAAACTGGTTGGTTAAAGATCTTGAATGGACAGAAACAAATTAAATTCAGACTTTGTGGTAAAACTTTTCACATCTTGAAAGCAAAACAAATAATTCCATAATTTATTGACATAAATTGCTCAAATGTCATTTTTTTTTACTGGAAATAAAAAGTATGGAATATTTAAATGTAGTTTTATATTTCCTGGCAATCATTTAATAACTTAAACTATTTCTAAAGCTCTACAGACTTAAAAACAATACCCTGATGACCCACATCGTCACATGCACACAAATACCAACCACACACACACACACGCATTCTTGTATTTTATACCTTCTTGAGACCTCCGAAAAATGCCTCCCTCTTTAGGATCACCCTTTCTAGATAAAAAAAATATTTGTATTTCCAACATTAATAATATATACATACTATGCAAATGTAAAAAGTTAAGCTTTTGTTCATTTTTTTGTTGTTGTTTTTTTTTGTTTGTTTGTTTTTTTTTTAATATTCATTATTTACTTCAAGTTATTACAGTATGTTTCTATATTTATTTATTTTTTTAAATAGATTTCTGCCAAAGGGGGCACATTTCAATTTCTTTCACACACTTGTTATTACATATGTTGGCCAGAGGGGGAGCACCTAAAATGTTTACACACACTTGTTATTTCATATGTTGACCAGAGGGGGAGCACTTTTAAAAAGTGACACTCGGTCAATTTGAAAAATCCCTCCTTTTTGGGACCACCCTAATTTTGATAGCTTTCACCACCAGGGGTGCAAATGAGACATTCTCTATTAGATGCAATGGTTTTCCGTATTGGGACCATGATTTTCGGCCCAAACTTGTTCACCGGTCCTCATATGGAAGGTACTTTTCCTTGTTGATGTCTCAAGAAGTGTAGAAATACAAGAACACACACACACACACACACACACACACACACACACATACACACACACTCTTGTATTTGTTACCTTCTAGAGGCCTCTGAAAAATGACTACCACTTTAGGACCAACCTTTCAAGATATATAGATGTGTATTTTCAACATTAATAATATATACATACTATGTAAATATAAAAACAGCTTGTTGTGAAAAATGAGTTGGAATTTCACAAAAAAAAGGTCACAATTTCACAAGAAAAACTTAGAATTGTGGCAGTATTATAATAACAGTTGCAAATCAAAATTTTACAAGAAAAACTGAACATTTGTGCAATATTATGATCAAAGTTGGAATTGTACTCAAGAACAGTTGCAATTTTACAAGAAAAGCTTAACATTTTGGCAATTTTATGAAAAGAGTCGTAATTTTACTTGAAAAAAGTCACAATTTTATAAGAAAACTAATATTTTGCCAATATTAGAATAGTAATCGGTATTTTACTTGGCAAAATTATGACAAAGGTCATAATTTTACTAAAAAAATGTTACTTACAAGAACAACAAAAAAATTTACAATATTGTGATAAAAGTCTGAATTTTATATGACAAACGTCACCATTTTGCATTAAAAAGTAATAATTTTACATAAAAAAAGTAATAATTTTACGAGAAAATATTGCAATATTACAGAAACAGAAAGAATATGAGCAATTCTTCCCAATTTTATAAGAAAAAAGTCGACACATTGTGAGAAAAAGGCAAGCTTTTAGTTAATACATTTGTATTTTTTGTTTGCAATTAGTTTTTAATTGTCATTATTTACTTCAAGTTATTATTGACTTGAAGTTGTGGCTTGTGCAGCCCTTTGAGACACTTGTGATTTAGGGCTATATAAATAAACATTGATTGATTGATTGATTGATTGATATTACAGTATGTCTCTATACACATATTTATTTTATTTTTTAAATACATTTTGGCCAATGGGGGCGCATTTCATATTCGTACACACACTTGTTATTTCATATGTTGACCAGAGGGGGAAGCACTTTTAAAACCGACATTCAGTCAATTTGAAAAATCCCTCTTTTTTGAGACCACCCTAATTTTGATCGATTTCACCACCAGGGGTGCAACTGAGACATTCTCTATTAGATGCAAAAATAATAAAACCTGCAAAATAGTAAGGACCATGAGTAGGAATGAAGGATAAAATACAAGTAAAACATATAAAGATAACAATGAATGATGGGGGACGGAGTGGCGCTGTTGGGAGAGTGGCCGTGCGAGCAACATGAGGGCTCCTGGTTCAATTCCCACCTTCTACCAACTTCGTCACGTCCGTTGTGTTTGAGCAAGACACTTCACCCTTGCTCCTGATGGGTCGTGGTTAGCGCCTTGCATGGCAGCTCCCCCCCCATCTGTGTGTGAATGTGTGTGTGAATGGGTGAATGTGGAAATAGTGTCAAAGCACTTTTCTTTTATTTCTTTCTTTGTTTATTTTGAACATGAACACACTTACATCATAATACATCACACAATTTCATAACATTTCATTTTACATCATGCCCGAAAAGGAGTAGGAAGAAGCAAAGCTTATTTAACCCTACTCCTTTCCCACTTCAAAGTGTTTACAATTATATAGAATCATTTACTGACCTTTTTATATAATAAAATAACATTTATGAATTAGTATATACAACAGTTTTATAATGTGTAATTAATTAATTCAGTCATTATTAACATACTGAGATGAAGAATATCTTATTTTCAATAAGGTTGGAAGTATTTCTCATAATTCTTCTTCTTTGTACTTTGTAAGCACTATTGTTTTGAACAACCTCTTAAACTGGATCATATCAGTACAATTTTTAACTTCTTTACTTAATCCATTCCATAATTTAATTCCACATACTGATAAGCTAAAAGTTTTAAGTGTTGTACGTGCGTATAAATGTTTTAAATTATTTTTTCCTCTAAGGTTATATTTCTCCTCTTTAGTTGAGAAGAAATGTTGTACACTCTTTGGTAGCAGGTTATAGATTGCTTTGTACATCATTTTAGCTGTTTGCAATTTTACCAAATCACCAAACTTTAATATTTTTGACTTAATAAATAAAGGGTTTGTATGTTCTCTATATCCAACATTATGTATTATTCTAACTGATCTTTTTTGTAACACGGTTAGCGAATGTAGCGCACATTTGTAGTTGTTTCCCCATATTTCTGCACAATAACTCAGATATGGTAATACTAGCGAGCAGTAGAGAATATGAAGTGATTTTTGGCCCAGGACGTGTTTTGTTTTATTCATTATTGAAATGTTTTTTGCCACCTTATGTTGTATGTTTTGTATATGAGATTTCCAGTTCATTTGATCATCTATTAATACTCCCAAAAATCTGGTTTCTTTTACCCTTTCGATGTCTACTTCGTCTATTTGTATTCGTGTACGATGCTCTTTTCTACTATTACCAAATAGCATTATTTTAGTTGTACTGAGATTCAAAGATAGTCTGTTTTTGTCAAACCATCTTTTTAATTTGTTCATTTCTTCTGTTATTATTTGTATTATCTTCTGTGTGTTCTCTCCTGAACAAAAAGCAGTTGTATCGTCTGCAAATAAAACTAACTTTAAAGGCCTACTGAAATGATTTTTTTTTTATTTAAACGGGGATAGCAGATCCATTCTATGTGTCATACTTGATCATTTCGCGATATTGCCATATTTTTGCTGAAAGGATTTAGTATAGAACAACGACGATAAAGTTTGCAACTTTTGGTCTCTAAAAAAAAAAAAGCCTTGCCCCTACCGGAAGTAGCGTGACGTAGTCAGTTGTTCGCATCCTCATATTTTCCTATTGTTTTCAACGCAGCTAGAGCAATTCGGACCGAGAAAGCGACAATTACCCCATCAGTTTGAGCGAGGATGAAAGATTTGTGGATGAGGAACGTTAGAGTGACAGACTAGAATGCAGTGAAAGACATATCTTTTTTCGCTCTGACCGTAACTTAGGTACAAGTTGGCTCATTGGATTCCACACTCCCTCCTTTTTCTATTGTGGATCACGGATTTGTATTTTAAACCACCTCGGATACTATATCCTCTTGAAAATGAGAGTCGAGAACGCGAAATGGACATTCACAGTGACTTTTATCTCCACGACAATACATCGGCGAAGCTCTTTAGCTACTGAGCTAACGTGATAGCATCTGGCTCAAATGCAGATAGAAACAAAATAAATAAATCCCTGACTGGAAGGATAGACAGAAGATCAACAATACTATTAAACCATGGACATGTAACTACACGGTTAATAATTCTCAGCCTGGCAAAGCTTAACAATGCTGTTGCTAACGACGCTGAAGCTAACTTAGCAACTTAGCAACCGGACCTCACAGAGCTATGATAAAAACATTAGCGCTCCACCTACGCCAGCCAGCCTTCATCTGCTCATCAACACCCGTGCTCACCTGCGTTCCAGCGTTCGACGGCGCGACGAAGGACTTCACCCGATCACAGATGCGGTTGGCGGCTAGCATCGGCTAGCGCATCTGCTAGCCTTGTTGTGTTGCTACAGCCAGCCGCTAATACACCGATCCCACCTACAGCTTTCTTCTTTGCAGTCTCCATTGTTCATTAAACAAATTGCAAAAGATTCACCAACACAGATGTCCAGAATACTGTGGAATTATGAGATGAAAACAGAGCTTTTTGTATTGGCTTCAATGGGCTACCGATACTCCTGTTTCACTGGCTACGTCACGCGCATACGTCATCATCCAAAGGCGTTTTCAACCGGAAGTTTAGCGGGAAATTTAAAATTGCACTTTATAAGTTAACCCGGCCGTATTGGCATGTGTTGCAATGTTAAGATTTCATCATTGATATATAAACTATCAGACTGCGTGGTCGGTAGTAGTGGGTTTCAGTAGGCCTTTAAGTCCTTTGTAACTTTACAAATGTCGTTTATATAAAGATTAAACAATCTTGGTCCCAATATTGATCCCTGCATTTGAGTACCTTGAAGGTAGAAGAAGTGCTATACAAATATAACCCATTTACCATTTCATCCAGCCTCCAACTTGCTCCAAACTGAACAATGTCTGCAGTAAATATGATTTGTTTTTGTTGGCACAATGATTGTATGAATATTACAAGATGGAGCACATTCATTATCTGTAAAGACAGATCAGGTGCCATTACCTCCGAGAGACGCCCTCATGAGGACTACTAGATACAACCAACTTGAAGACGCAAGGAAATAAAAAGGTGGATTTAAAGGAAAAAAAAAAGTTGTTTTTTTTAACATCTTTAACATCTTTACTATCTTCACTATTAGCTATTAGCCCAAGATCAAGACGGTATTCCCACCTTTTCAGACTTCATCGGGCACAGTGAGGGATTCATTTCCCTCAAGACAGGACCTTTTAATTAGCTGTCTTTTGCTATTAGGCAGAGCAGCAGAAAGTCTGGAACCCAAGAGGGCCCCCCCCCCCCCCCCATCCCTCCCTCCCTCTCTTCCCCTTACCAGAATCATACTTTCCACTTGACAAGTTAGCGTGAATGTAAGAAGAAAAGCAAATAATGAGAGCGTGCTCTTTACGTCCACGTATTCACAACTAATTGATGTATCAGTTTTATTACCAGTGTCTATAATCACTACTCCATAACCCAACTTTATTTACCTTCTGCGAAACAGTTCCAGCCAGATCCTCCCAGAAGATGACTTTTAAAGCGCGTGGTTTACTCCGCACCTTGACACACGCCCTCCGTCTCCCCGCCGTAGCGACGACACAACACTATCATTAGGTTGGCTATCGGCGGGAGGTGGTAATTGGGCGCCCCGCGGCACCGTGGGCTATTTTTTTGCTGACGCGGCCACCCGCCGTGATTCCCCACCTGGACTTCCTCGCCACACAAATCTGCGTCATTCGCTCGCCTCGTTTGTGCTGGAACACAAAAATGTAACAACTGCGGAGTTGACCTTTTTTTGAGGATTACAACTCCATGAGGGAGGATTTTCACAGCGGGGTTTCAGCCCGACTCCGAGAAACAAGTAGAGTTAGAACGGTCTTGTTTACTATTCTTTCAAAACAATAATGTTGCGATGATGAGTTTTTCAGACAAAATGCCATAACTTTGAAAAAAAAATCTGAGAAAGATGTTGGTCCCGTGTCGACAAACTGACCTATGGGCTGTGTTGTACAGAACCCAAAACCAGTGAAGTGGTAAATGGTAAATAAAAACAAAATACAATGATTTGCAAATCCTTTTCAACTTATATTCAATTGAATAGACTGCAAAGACAAGATACTTAACGTTCGAACTGGATAACTTTCTTTGCAAATATTAGCGCATTTGGAATTTGATGCCTGCGACATGTTTAAAACAAGGTGGCACGAGTGGCAAAAAAGACTGAGAAAGTTAAGGAATGTTCATCAAAGACTTATTTGGAACATCCCACAGGTGAACCGGCTAATTGGAAACCGTTGGGTGCCATGATTGGGTATAAAAGCAGCTTCCATGAAATGCAAAGTCATTCACAAACAAGGACGGGGCGAGGGTCACCACTTTGTCAACAAATGCGTGAGCAAATTGTCGAACAGTTTGAGAACAACATTTCTCAACCAGCTATTGCAAGGAATTTAGGGATTTCACCATCTATGGTCCGTGATATCATCAAAAGTTTCAGAAAATACTGGAGAAATCACAGCAAGACTGTAAACCAACATTGAATGCCCGTGACCTTTGATCCCTCAGGTGGTACGGCATCGAAAAGCGACACCAGTGTGTAAAGGATATCACCACATGGGCTCAGCAAGACTTCAGAAAACCACTGTCAGTAACTACAGTTGGTCGCTACATCTGTAAGTGCAAGTTAAAACTCTACTAAGAGAAAGTAAACGAAAGCCATTTATCAACAACACCCAGAAACACAGCCGGCTTCGCTAGGCCCAAGCTCATTTAAGATGGACTGATGGAAATTGGAAAAGTGTTCTGTGGTCTGACGAGTCAACATTTCAAATTGTTTTTGGAAACTGTGGACGTCGTGTCCTCCGGACCAAAGAGGAAAAGAACCATCCGGATTGTTATAGGCGCAATGTTGAAAAGCCAGCATCTGTGATGGTATGGGGGTGTATTAGTGCCCAAAGCATGGGCAACTTAAACATCTGTGAAGGCACCAATAATGCTTGAAGGTACATACAAGTTTTGGAGCAACATATGTCGCCATCCAAGCAACATTACCATGGACGCCCCTGCTTATTTCAGCAAGCCAAGCCACGTGTTACAACAGCGTGGCTTCATTGTAAAAGAGTGCGGGTACTAGACTGGCCTGCCTGTAGTCCAGACCTGTCTCCCATTGAAAATGTGTGGCACAATATGAAGTTTAAAATACGACAACGCAGACCCCGGACTGTTGAACAACTTAAGCTGTACATCAAGCAAGAATGGGAAACAATTCCACCTGAAAAGCTTCAAAATTTTGTCTCCTCAGTTCCCAAACTGAGTGTTGTTAAAAGGAAAGGCCATGTAACACAGTGGTAAAAATGCCCCTGTGACAACAATTTTGCAATGTGTTGCTGCCATTAAATTCTAACTTAATGATTATTTGCCAAAAAAAAATGTAGTTTCTCAGTTCGAACGTTAAATATCTTGTCTTTGCCGTCTATTCAATTGAATATACTGTAAGTTGAAAAGGATTTGCAAATCATTGTTTTTTGTTTTTATTTATGATTTACACAACGTGCCAAAATCACTGGTTTTGAGTTTTGTATGTAGGGATTGGTACCGAATCCGGTATCCAGTTCTAGGGCTGTAGTGAAAAACGGTATGAATGACAACCGCAGCAGAACTCCCGACAGTTGTTAGTGTTAGTATTTTAAATTAAAACGGGCGAAAAACCGTGACCGAAAACTGCACATTGATAAACTCATGGACTGACTAGCGCTAGCTTCAATGCTAACATGAAAACATTAAGAAACAACATACATTCCTGTGGAAGACTTGCGCTTCCGGGTTCTTCGGACCACCAATAACCGACATGCCAGGCTCCTCCAGGGTTGCAACAATGTTTTATTTTGTTATAAATTGTCTTTCTGCTTCTCAGCAATTGTCCTTTTTCCCTCAGTCTCGCTCTCGCTCGTGCTCGTGCTACACCATCCAACCTATTCTCCTTCCCGGCTGCTGCCTTTAACAGAGCGACAGGTGATTAGATAAACACGCCCAGGTGGGCCATCTACGCACCTGTCGCTGATCTCGAAGCCGGTCCTGGCACACCCCGCTTCGCTGCAGGTCTGCAGGCCACGCCCCTCCCCCCTCCACAATACCGAATGTGATTCGTTAGTATCGCGGTACTATACTAATACTGGTATACCGTACAGCCCTACGCCGAACGCGTCGTCCCTGGGTTCGGTTTCAGGCACACCACCCGGACATTCCAATGCCCAATGCGCACTTCCTGTCCCTCGCATGCGAAGTGTTCCGTGTGGGAAATCTGTACGCAGCCGTACCGTTTACGCCTCTACCCATACTTGCCAAGCTGCATACCCCTTCCCCTTCGAGCTGTGCTGGATGAAATGAAATTATTTTTTCCAATCATTTTGGAACTTCAAAGCGTACTTCTTATTCTTACTCGTCGTCGCCATGTCTCTTCTTCGTTCTTCTGCTTCGTCTCCTTCTTGTTGTGTGTGCAGTCGTGCACTGAGCTCCAAAAGCCGTAGATGTTTTTGTAGCGTCCCGGAAGAGTTAGTGCTGCAAGGGGTTCTGGGTATTTGTTCTGTTGTGTTTATGTTGTGTTACGGTGTGGATGTTCTCTCGAAATTTGTTTGTCATTCTTGTTTGGTGTGGGTTCACAGTGTGGCGCATATTTGTAACAGTGTTAAAGTTGTTTATACGGTCACCCTTAGTGTTGACCAAGTATGCTTTGCATTCACTTGTGTGTGTGTGTGTGCTTGAAATTAACCGTGTCATTAAACCAGTTAAAAGATCATACAATGTGTCAGCATTTCTTGACATCTTCGAGTAAAGACCATTGTTAAACCCGTCCAACGCTACATTATTATGTGCGGGGCCGACACGCTGTTTATATCAGGGGTGGGCAATTAATTTTTACCGGGGGCCGCATGAGCAACCCGAGCACTGCTGGAGGGCCACATCGACAATATTTCAATTAAATTTTGCTCAATATTATTTTTGATATATACCGTAAGATAAATAATAATAATAATTAATAATAATAGTAATACTTCAACATAGTGTATGTAACAGCATTCCATGACTAATATAAATAAATTAACATTAATAATAAATGACAGTAAAATAAGCACACGTATGTTAAATGTTGTGTTTGGATTGCGCCCTTACTCATTGCATTACGGTACCTATTGTGTTGTGCTGTATGTTCTATATGTTTACGGTACGTACACAGGATGTGACGTCATTACGCTTTTTTTGTGAGACGCGCCATTTTCAGACGCTACTTGTAATAAATATGCCATTAGGCTAAAGATTAAGAGTATTACTTTATTCTCCGATACGTGTGGACACTGTGCACTGAAACGTGACAGGTTATGGGCCCAGGAAGAGTTGGAGGAAGTTTAACGTGACGGATTAACACGGAGCTTCTGTGGACAACTTGGAGATAAAGTGAGTAAAGCTCGGAAGAAGTTTTTCGCGACGCAATACGCGAGATGGCTAACAGAATGGCGACACCAGCCCCGCAACTTCTTTTTGATGGATCAGATGAAAAATATGACCTGTGGGAAACAAGATTTTTAGGTCATCTACACATTCTAAAATTAAAAGAGGCGATCCTGAATGCGCCATCTGGCAATGAAGAAGCTCAAGCTGAACATAGGAGGAAGAATACTGACTGTTATGCTGAACTGATCAGACTCATTGATGACAAAAGCTTATCCTTAATAAGACACGAGGCTGCAGATGATGGCATACAAGCCCTGAAAATACTGAGAGAACACTACTCCGGAAAAAGTAAGCCGAGGATCATCAATCTGTACACATCACTCACCAAGCTACACATGGGAGAAGGTGAGAATGTTACAGACTACATTATAAGAGCAGAGAACATTATCATGGCTCTAAAAGACGCTGGTGAAACCATGAGTGACGGACTAAATGTAGCCATGGTGATAAATGGGCTACCAGAATCCTTCAAGCCCCTAGCAGTCCATGTAACACAAAATGAAGATACAGTTACATTTGCAGACTTTAAAAGGAGACTAAGAGTTTATGAAGAGAGCGAGAAAATGAAGAAGACAGAATCTACAGACAATGTGATGAAGACCCATGTAAAACAGGGCAGAGGTCCACCAAGGGCACAAGCTGGCAATAGAAAAGATGAAGATGCCAACGTGACGTGCTACAGATGTGGAATAAAGGGGCACAAAGCAAGAAAGTGTTCCAGAAAAGTATGGTGTGGATACTGCAAAAGTAACACACACGAAGAGTCGCTGTGCAAGAAAAAGGGGGAACGAGATGGCGCGAGAAAGGTCGTGGAGGAAGGAGACAGCGACCGAGAGGACCATTTCTTCAAGGCAAACGACGCAAGGAATGAGAGACCACCAGGCAACGTGAAGATGAAAGGCATTATGGTCGACGGAGGAGCAACATCACATATTGTGAATGACATAGAAAAGTTTAAAAGCTTCGATGACACGTTTCAACCTGACTCTCATTCAGTGGAGCTAGCAGACGGAACCAAATGCAGTGGAATAGCACAGAGAAGAGGAACAGCGACCATCTGTCTGCAGGACAGCGCTGGACGACAGCACAGAGCACAACTGAGGGATGCTCTGTACATGCCCACATATCCACATGACATATTTTCCGTGGCGCGTGCCACAAATGGAGGAGCGACGATCACCTTCGAGAAAGGGGACAATCGCATGGTCACAAGGGACGGTAGCAGGTTTGACATACACGAAAGTGGTAATCTGTATTACTTGCCTACTGTTCAAACTGATATTGATCTATGTAAAGTGTGTCATGATGTACAAACATGGCATGAAATTTTAGGCCATTGTAATTATGAAGATGTGCAAAAATTACAAGGTGTAGTGAGAGGCATGGAGATAAAAGGGAGTGCGGCTAAACCAGCACAATTATGTGAAGTGTGCACAAAAGGAAAATTTACCCAGACGAGAAACAAGGAGCCTGACAGGAGGGCTAAGAAACCCTTGGAACTAGTCCACACTGACCTAGCCGGTCCCATGCAAACGCCTAGCATTGATGGTCACAAATATGCACAAATATTTACTGATGACTATTCTGGTACCATGATGGTGTACTTTCTAAGGTCTAAAAGTGATGCAGTGCTCGCAACAGAACGGTTTTTAGCTGACGTAGCACCATACGGTGAGGTTCGGTGCATCAGATCAGATAATGGTTCTGAGTATACAAGCAAAGAGTTCCAGGCACTGTTAATAAGGAATAGGATTAGACATGAAACGTCTGCACCCTATTCACCACACCAAAATGGCACGGCCGAGAGAGGGTGGAGAACCCTTTATGAGATGGGCAGATGCTTACTGCTAGAAAGTAACTTACCAAATAAGCTGTGGAACTACGCAGTACAGACGGCGGCCTATGTACGGAACAGATGCTACTCTAGGCGTACACAGAAAACACCATACGAGTTGTTCGCAGGGAAAGAACCAAACATTTCCAAAATGCAAAAATTTGGATCAGTGTGCTATGCTTACCAGCAACAAGCCAAGGGCAAGCTAGACTCTAGGTGTGAGCAGGGTGTTTTTGTGGGTTACGATAAAAACAGCCCAGCCTACCTAGTGTACTACCCAGAACAAGAGAAAGTTCAGAAACATAGATTGGTAAAATTCACAACCAAAACTGCAACAGAAAAAGAAACACAAACATGTGAGTCATACATGGGGTATGGTGATGTACAACCCAGGGTTAATGAAAGAGAAATTTGTGTTGATGATGACAAGGTTGAAAATGTACCAGATCAAGGTTTACAGGGTGTTTCTGAGACTTTACCTGAACAGACTGAACGCACACAGCCGGGTAGAGTCACTGACACTGTAAACAGAAGGAACCCACCGCGAACCAGGAGGAGGCCGGTTCACTTACAGGAGTTTGAGACTGAGGATACAATGGACAAATTTGTAACATGCGTGGACTCTTGCTACAGAGCAGTATGTGACATTCCTCAAACCTACAAGGAAGCGATAATGTCAAACAAATCAAGGCAGTGGAAAAATGCTATGGATGATGAGGTGAAGTCACTGGAGGAAAACGACACCTTTAGCCTCACCCATTTGCCACCGGGCAAACAGGCAGTGGGGGGAAAATGGGTCTATGCCCTCAAGAGTGACATTGACGGAACAGATAAATACAAAGCGAGGTTCGTAGCGAAAGGCTACAGTCAGAAAAAGGGAACTGACTACAAAGAGACATTTTCACCCACAGCAGACATGACAAGTGTGAGGGTGATCATGCAAAAGGCGGCACAAGAGGAGCTAGTGCTGCACCAGCTTGATGTAAAGACTGCTTATCTTCACGCCCCGATCGATTGCGAAATTTATATCGAACAGCCAGAAGGCTATGAGAAAGAATCAGTCACAGGTGAAAAGCTAGTGTGTAAATTGCACAAGTCTCTCTATGGTTTGAAACAGTCCGGTAGAAATTGGAATGCAATGTTGCACACATGTCTAACTGAGAATGGTTTTGTACAAAATTCTGCTGATCATTGTGTGTACTCACGAGAGGAGCATTATGAGAAAGTGATTTTACTTGTATGGGTAGACGATCTCATCATAGCATCTAAAAACAATGGTGTACTCAACAGTGTGAAAATGATGCTCACTGAAAGATTCAAAATGAAGGATCTAGGAAAATTGAAACATTTTCTGGGAATAGATTTTGACCAAACAAATGGTAAAGTCACAATGTCTCAAGAGAGATATGTTCACAAAATCTTAGAGAGATTTGAAATGCAAAATTGCAAGTCCAGAGAGACTCCATGTGAACCAAAACTAGAGTACACAGGTGATGCAGACAAAATGACAGATCAAAGAAGGTTCAGGGAGGCTGTTGGAAGCCTAATCTACTTGTCCACATGCACACGTCCAGACATAAGTTTTGTGGTCAGTAAATTATCCCAATACTTTGCTGAGCCAACAGTCGAACACTGGAACACAGTAAAACATGTGTTTAGATACCTCAAAGGTACAGCAGAAAACAAGTTATGTTTCAAAGGAAATAAAACTGAAAAACTGGGATTGAGAGTGTACAGTGACGCTGACTGGGCGTCAGATGTGTCTGACAGGAGAAGCACATCAGGTTATTGTGCTAGTCTAAGCGAAGGTAGCTCTCTAATCTCATGGAAAACAAGAAAACAAGCTACTGTTGCTTTATCTACATGTGAGGCAGAGTACATGTCTTTGGCATCAGCCATTCAAGAATGTATCTACCTAGGACAGCTACTCAGAGGCATTGACAAATACCCTTATACACAAACAAAGGTATTTGAAGATAATCAAGGCACTATTGCACTAGCCAAAAACCCAGTGAACAGGCAACGGTGTAAACACATAGATATCAAATACCATTTCATAAGGGAAACTATAAAAAGTGGCAGAGTGATTTTGGAGTACTGTCCTACAGAAAATATGATTGCCGATGTTCTGACAAAGCCAGCCACCAAGATGAAGCTAAAAAGGTTCAAACAGGACATGTTTGGCACTTAGAAGTGCAGTGTGTTTTTCTGTTTATTGGGGAAGGGACAACATGTGATCCCTATTTTCTTTTCTTGCATTGTAATTTTTTCTCAAGGTAACCAATTGAGTTAATGGCGAGTGGGGGTGTTAAATGTTGTGTTTGGATTGCGCCCTTACTCATTGCATTACGGTACCTATTGTGTTGTGCTGTATGTTCTATATGTTTACGGTACGTACACAGGATGTGACGTCATTACGCTTTTTTTGTGAGACGCGCCATTTTCAGACGCTACTTGTAATAAATATGCCATTAGGCTAAAGATTAAGAGTATTACTTTATTCTCCGATACGTGTGGACACTGTGCACTGAAACGTGACAACGTATGACTGAGGAGTCATAGTGTAACTTTGTGTGGTGTTTGAGTTGTCCGACTTTTTGTGTGGCCATAAACGCACCAGTGGTTTAGTGCTATGCGTGTTGGTGACAGATGACAAGTTGGTTTTGGCCTGGTTTGTACGGCAGAAAATGACTAGTTTTTCGAGATAGAAGTGTTTTACTTATGTTTTTGGTGTGGTTATGGCCGAATATAAACAGTTTTGCTCAATAAAGTGATCGATATAATTCCTGGCCTCGAAGCATCTCGATAGACGTTACAATAATTGAACGGTGTTCAATTGAACGGTGTTGACAACACCATTAGGGCCGCTTGTTGTCACTGTCACTCAAAGTTGCATTGCAAAATTCCATAGAATAAATATGTTTATTTTGTTTAGAATTCAGATGGGATTTGATTTGGTGCGCGGCATATACTTGCTGCGCGCAGCGGACGCTTGAGCAGTGCGCAATTGCGCAGGCACGCACCTTAGAGGGAACGTTGCTTGGCAGTCCATGTCTTGTTGAAAACACGCCATTCCTCATCAACTTTTCTCTTTTTAGCGTCTCGGGTGTAAACCGTGCATCACTTGTTGCTGCATGTGCACCTTCACTCGCAGGTTACACACGGACACACGCCCATAAATAATACTTTTCAAAATAAAAGCAGCACAGTTGTATTGCGCGCAGGACATAGATGTTTTTTCAACTTTATTTTGTAATTGCAGCTGTTCACATTCACTCACAACCACGCACACGCATACGTCCACACGGAAGTAATACAAATAACGATTTTCAAAACTAAAGCAGCACCGTTGTATTGCACACTCGACATAGATACTTTTTAAAATTTATTTTGTAATTTATAATTGGCCTCACGCGGGCCGGACAGGGACGCACAAAGGGCCGGATGCGGCCCGCGGGCCGCAGAATGCCCAGGTCTGGTTTATATGGAGGACAGCATGCGGCTGTTAAGGAGTGAAGGTTGCAGGTTGTAGAGGACGCTAAAGGCAGTGCCTTTAAGGCACGCCCCCAATATTGTTGTCCGGGTGGAAATCGGGAGAAATTCAGGAGAATGGTTGCCCCGGGAGATTTTCGGGAGGGGCATTGAAATTCGGGAATCTCCCGGGAAAATCGGGAGGGTTGGCAAGTATGCCTCTACCTTTTGCACGGCGCCTTCACCCCAACCGACCACCTATCACCGTGGCGACACTCTGCACTGCAAAAACTGAAATCTAAGTAAGATTAAATATCTCAAATAAGGGTGATATTTGCTTATATAGATACTTCTTCTCACTAAGCAGATTTTATGTTAGAGTGTTTTACTTGTTTTAAGGGTTTTGGTCCTAAATGATCTCAGTAAGATATTACAGCTTGTTGCTGAGATTTTATGACCTATATTGAGTAAAACATGCTTGAAACTAGAATATCAACTGTTGCAAAGCTGTGTCATCGACACTCACAAGTATAAAACTACTTTTTCAAAGTAAACATGTCTTATTTCAAGCATGATATAAAAAATCATGACTTTGACACAATTGTGTCTCATAATTAAAACAGATGACAGCCAAATGGACATGGGGCGTGGTCGGGGGTGGTGCGGGAGCGGGGCGGGGGTTGTGGTTGGGGGCATGGTTAAGAGGGGAGGAGTATATATTCAGCTAGAATTCACCAACTCGAGTATTTCACATATATTTCATATATATATATATATATATATATATATATATATATATATATATATATATATATATATATATATATATATATGAAATACTTGACTTTCAGTGAATTCTAACGATATATATATATATTTTATTATACATATAAATATATTTTATTATACATATAAATAAAATAAATACTTGAATTTCAGTGTTCCGGAGGCTATCCAGTAGATGGCAGTACTGTCCTGTTTAAGAGTGTCACAACATTGCTGTTTACGGCAGACAAACTGCTTTACGGTAGACGAAAACGTGACTGCTGTTGTTGTGTGTTGTTACCGCGCTTGGAGGACGTTAATCAAACTGCCTAACAATAAACCCACATAAGAAACCAAGAACTCGCCCTTGATCATTCTACAGTTATAACGTGATTGGGCAGGCACGCTGTTTATATTGTGGAAAAGCGGACGTGAAAACAGACTGTCGCCGCTGTCCCCACTCAGTTCCGCATGGAGCTGGAGGGGGCGTGGCCTCCAGCTCCGGCTGAATTCTGGGAGATATTTTTGGGAGAAAATTTCTTCCGGTAGGTTTTTGGGAGAGGCGCTGAATTCCGGGAGTCTCCCGGAAAATCCAGGAGTGTTGGCAAGTATGCAAACACCTCCCCCCTCCCGTCCATATAACCCACCAATACAAATCAAACACCCGCACAACACACTCAATCCCAAAGCCCAAAGTACCGTTCATCTCCGTAAAGTTCATACAGCACATATATTTCTCCAAAGTTACGTACGTGACATGCACATAGCGGCACGCACGTACGGGCAAGCGATCAAATGTTTGGAAGCCAAAGCTGTACTCACGGTAGCGCGTCTGCTATCCAACTTGTGTTGCTGCAGCCAGCCGCTAATACACCGATCCCACCTACAGCTTTCTTCTTTGCTGTCTTCATTGTTCATTAAACAAATTGCAAAAGATTCACCAACACAGATGTCCAGAATACTGTGGAATTTTGGGATGAAAACAGACGACTTAATAGCTGGCCACAATGCTGTCCCAAAATGTCCACACAATCCGTGACGTCACGCGCAAACGTCATCATACCGAGACGTTTTCAGCAGAATATTTCGCGGGAAATTTAAAATTGCACTTTACTAATTTAACCCGGCCGTATTGGCATGTGTTGCAATGTTAAGATTTCATCGTTGATGTATAAACTATCAGACTGCGTGGTCGGTAGTAGTGGGTTTCAGTAGGCCAGGGGTCGGCAACCCGCGGCTCTGGAGCCGCATGCGGCTCTTTAGCGCCGCCCTAGTGGCTCTCTGGAGCTTTTTCAAAAATGTATGAAAAATGGAAAAAGATGAGGGGAAAAAATATATTTTTTGTTTTAATATGGTTTCTGTAGGAGGACAAACATGACACTAATTGTTATAACACACTGTTTATATTAAACATGCTTCACTGATTTGAGTATTTGGCGAGCGCCGTTTTGTCCTACTAATTTTGGCGGTCCTTGAACTCACCTTAGTTTGTTTCCATGTATAACTTTCTCCGGCTTTCTAGGACGTGTTTTATGCCACTTCTTTTTCTCTCTCATTTTGTCCACCCAACTGTTAACGTGGTGCGTGAAGGCACAAAGGTGAGTTTTGTTGATGTTATTGACTTGTGTGGAGTGCTAATCAGACATATTTGGTTACTGCATTAATGCTAGCTAATCGATGCTAACATGCTATTTAGGCTAGCTATATGTACATATTGCATCATTATGCCTCATTTGTAGCTATATTTGAGCTCATTTAGTTTCCTTTAAGTCCTTTAAATGTATATCTCTTGACACACTATCTGTATGTAATATGGCTTTTAATTTTTTGCGGCTCCAGACAGATTTGTTTTTGTATTTTTGGTCCAATATGGCTCTTTCAACATTTTGGGTTGCCGACCCCTGCAGTAGGCCTTCAAGAATATTTTTCAACATATTGAGAAAAAAGGTCTCGTATTTGTTTTTTCTATCAAGAAAAGTGCACTTGTTATTAGTGAGAATATACTTATTTTAAGGTATTTTGGGGTTCATTGAGGTTAGCTAATGTTACTTGTTTTAGAAAGTCTTGACAAGCCAAATTTTCTTGTTCTATTGGCAGATAATTTTGCTTAGTTATATATAAATACCCCTCATTTTTTTATTTATTTTTTATTGTTTTTGAACACTGACTTTTTGCAGCGTGCCAGAATGCTAACGATCCCGTTCAAATAAAATACCCCTCATTTTTTAATTTTTTTTAATTGTTTTTTTGAACACTGACTTTTTGCAGCGTGCCAGAATGCTAACGACCCCGAAACGGCGTGTGTGAAGTCCTGTTCCAGTCGTTCCGTGTCACTTGTAAGCGTCTTCCCGGGACTGACGGCGCGGCTAATTAACCTTATTTACCACGCCGGCCTTCATCGCCCTAACGAGCTCCGCTGGGTTTCTCCCTAATAACGAGCTGCCGTGACTAGGGACCGCGTCCTCGCCGGTTCCGATTGTGTTTGCCGGGCGATGATTAAGGTGACAGGGTAACAGCTCCGGTGTTGACTGAACAAGAAAGCTCACGCTGTTTGTTTTTGTTTTTTTCTCCGCACGTTGTAATGGCTCGCCTCCCGCCGAGTCGCCACTGAGTGGAGGCCCCGGACTTATTTGCTCACTTGTCAAATGAGTTTGCCTCCCAGGGAGTACATGAATTCTTCTTTAATGGGATTATCCACGCAACACAAATAAAAATGTAATGGGAACTTTGGACATAGTGTTTAAGAGCTTAGGTAAACATCACTCCCCATCAGGCACGCTCCAGAAAACCACTGTAACAATTGGAAGCTAGCAGATGTTTCAAAGCGGGTCCGTGGGTTTGAACCCCACATGAAGAACACCCCCCCCCCCCCCCCTCGGTGCCGCTGGCATCCTCGTCTATTTGTAACGGCGGTTGCTCAATGGAGCGAGAACGCGGCGCTTCTTAGGGCTCGCTATCAGGAGGAGGAACAGATTTGGCTTGAAGCAGCTTAGGAGAGGCTAGTGGAGTGCACACTTCAACATTAACAGCTTGGAGGAGACGTTGCTCTTTTTCAACCAGTGGTTTCCTGTTTGACCAAAGAAGAGAAGCTCACCTTGTTCTGCAGCAAATTACCAGGAACATCCATCCAACACCTAGCTGGTATATTTCTTCAACAAGCTAAAATCACGCTACACAATTTAATACACAATAACGTGGCGTGAGATGATGTAACAGTGTCAGGCTGGGTCAAAAATAGGACTCATGCAGAGTAGGGAACAATCCGGCAGGCTTTTATTTTGAAAGCTTCTTTTCACCTCCAGAGTCAGGGCAATTGTTAGAATAATCATGTATATATATATATATATATATATATATATATATATATATATATACACTACCTTTCAAAAGTTTGGGGTCACCCAAACAATTTTGTGGAATAGCCTTCATTTCTAAGAACAAGAATAGACTGTCGAGTTTCAGATGAAAGTTCTCTTTTTCTGGCCATTTTGAGCGTTTAATTGACCGCACAAATGTGATGCTCCAGAAACTCAATCTGCTCAAAGGAAGGTCAGTTTTGTAGCTTCTGTAACGAGCTAAACTGTTTTCAGATGTGTGAACATGATTGCACAAGGGTTTTCTAATCATCAATTGGCCTTCTGAGCCAATGAGCAAACACATTGTACCAGTAGAACACTGGAGTGATAGTTGCTGGAAATGGGCCTCTATACACCTATGTAGATATTGCACCAAAAACCAGACATTTGCAGCTAGAATAGTCATTTACCACATTAGCAATGTATGGAGTGTATTTCTTTAAAGTTAAGACTAGTTTAAAGTTATCTTCATTGAAAAGTACAGTGCTTTTCCTTCAAAAATAAGGAAATTTCAATGTGACCCCAAACTTTTGAACGGTAGTGTATATATATATATATATATATATATTATCACACAACTTTAGTATGCTTAAAGTCCGTTGCTATAGTTATTAGCTATTGTGCTCAGGTTAGACTTTTGTATCTGTGCAAGGACACAACTTCTTGTCTGAGAGGGCTGGCCTCAGCCGCGGATGTTATCTTTGTTTTAGCCCGCTAACAGCCAAGGACTTCAAGGACCTCAACGAAGATAAGACGACAGCACGCAGACGAAGCGTAGACAACAAGGACCTCAACGCAGATAAGACGACAGCATGCAGACGAAGCGGAGACAAGACGAAATCACAAGGCCCCAGCACATTCCGTCACATATTGTGCGTACTGGACCTGCTTTGCATAATATATGTGACCACTCCTTTTAGAGGCGGCCTCAGTGATGTTGACTGTGGAACTCCTGAATATATAGAGGGACGCGAGAGCTGAATCTTAGAGCGTAGGGCGAGACTGTGACTAAGTGTAACTATAGTTGTGTTGTGGCGTAAAGTTGCTGTGTTGTGGCTTTATGTTGTTGTGTTGTGGTGTAAAGTTGCTTTGTTGTGGCTTTGTTGTGTTGTGGCTTTATTGTGTTGTGTTTTGGTGTAAAGTTGCTGTGTTGTGGCTTTATGTTGTTGTGGTGTAAAGTTGCTGTGTTGTGGCTTTATTGTGTTGTGCTGTGGCTTTATTGTGTTGTGTTGTGGTGTAAAGTTGCTGTGTTGAGGCTTTACGTAGTTGTGTTGTGGCGTAAAGTTGCTGTGTTGGGACTTCATTTTGTTGTGTTGTGGCGTAACGTTGCTGTATTGAGGCTTTATGTAGTTGTGTTGGGGCGTAAAGTTGCGGCGTAAAGTTGCTGTTTTGTGGCTTTATTGTGTTGTGCTGTGGCGTAAAGTTGCTGTGTCGAGGCTATATGTAGTTGTGTTGTGGTGTAAAGTTGCTGTTTTGTTGTGTTGTGGCTTTATTGTGTTATGTTGTGGTATAAAGTTTCTGTGTTGTGGGTTTATTGTGTTGTGTTATGGCGTAAAGTTTCTGTGTTGTGGCTTTTCTGTGTGGGGTTGTGACTTTATTTTGTTGTGTTGTGGCATAAAGTTGCTTTGTTGTGGCTTTATGTAGTTGTGTTGTGGCGTAAAGTTGCTGTGTTGTGGCTTTTTTGTGTTGTGACTTTATTTTGTTGTGTTGTGGCATAAAGTTGCTGTGTTGTGGCGTGAAGTTGCTGTGTTGTGACTTTATTTTGTTGTGTTGTGGCGTAAAGTTGCTGTGTTGAGGCTTTATGTAGTTGTGTTGTGGCGTAAAGTTGCTGTGTTGTGGCTTTTTTGTGTTGTGTTGTGACTTTATCTTGTTGTGTTGTGGCATAAAGTTTCTGTGTTGTGGCGTAAAGTTGCTGTGTTGTGACTTTATTTTGTTGTGTTGTGGCGTAAAGTTGCTGTGTTGATGCTTTATGTAGTTGTGTTGTGGTGTAAAGTTGCTGTTGTGTGGCTTTGTTGTGTTGTGGCTTTATTGTGTTATGTTGTGGTATAAAGTTGCTGTGTTGTGGGTTTATTGTGTTGTGTTATGGCGTAAAGTTGCTGTGTTGAGGCTTTATGTAGTTGTGTTGTGGTGTAAAGTTGCTGTGTTGTGGCTTTTTTGTGTGGGGTTGTGACTTTATTTTGTTGTGTTGTGGCATAAAGTTGCTGTGTTGTGGCGTAAAGTTGCTGTGTTGTGACTTTATTTTGTTGTGTTGTGGCGTAAAGTTGCTGTGTTGTGACTTTATTTTGTTGTGTTGTGGCGTAAAGTTGCTGTGTTGAGGCTTTATGTAGTTGTGTTGCGGCGTAAAGTTGCTGTGTTGTGGCTTTTTTTGTGTTGTGTTGTGACTTTATCTTGTTGTGTTGTGGCATAAAGTTGCTGTGTTGTGACTTTATTTTGGTGTGTTGTGGCGTAAAGTTGCTGTGTTGAGGCTTTATGTAGTTGTGTTGTGGCGTAAAGTTGCTGTGTTGTGGCTTTTTTTGTGTTGTGTTGTGACTTTATCTTGTTGTGTTGTGGCATAAAGTTGCTGTGTTGTGACTTTATTTTGGTGTGTTGTGGCGTAAAGTTGCTGTGTTGAGGCTTTATGTAGTTGTGTTGTGGCGTAAAGTTGCTGTGTTGAGGCTGTATGTAGTTGTGTTGTGGTGTAAAGTTGCTGTTTTGTTGTGTCGTGGCTTTATTGTGTTATGTTGTGGTATAAAGTTTCTGTGTTGTGGGTTTATTGTGTTGTGTTATGGCGTAAAGTTTCTGTGTTGAGGCTTTATGTAGTTGTGTTGTGGCGTAAAGTTGCTGTGTTGTGGCTTTTCTGTGTGGGGTTGTGACTTTATTTTGTTGTGTTGTGGCATACAGTTGCTTTGTTGTGGCTTTATGTAGTTGTGTTGTGGCCTAAAGTTGCTGTGTTGTGGCTTTTTTGTGTTGTGACTTTATTTTGTTGTGTTGTGGCATAATGTTGCTGTGTTGTGGCGTGAAGTTGCTGTGTTGTGACTTTATTTTGTTGTGTTGTGGCGTAAAGTTGCTGTGTTGAGGCTTTATGTAGTTGTGTTGTGGCGTAAAGTTGCTGTGTTGTGGCTTTTTTTGTGTTGTGTTGTGACTTTATCTTGTTGTGTTGTGGCATAAAGTTGCTGTGTTGTGGCGTAAAGTTGCTGTGTTGTGACTTTATTTTGTTGTGTTGTGGCGTAAAGTTGCTGTGTTGATGCTTTATGTAGTTGTGTTGTGGTGTAAAGTTTCTGTTGTGTGGCTTTGTTGTGTTGTGGCTTTATTGTGTTATGTTGTGGTATAAAGTTGCTGTGTTGTGGGTTTATTGTGTTGTGTTATGGCGTAAAGTTGCTGTGTTGAGGCTTTATGTAGTTGTGTTGTGGCGTAAAGTTGCTGTGTTGTGGCTTTTTTGTGTGGGGTTGTGACTTTATTTTGTCGTGTTGTGGCATAAAGTTGCTGTGTTGTGGCGTAAAGTTGCTGTGTTGTGACTTTATTTTGTTGTGTTGTGGCGTAAAGTTGCTGTGTTGAGGCTTTATGTAGTTGTGTTGTGGTGTAAAGTTGCTGTGTTGTGGCTTTTTTTGTGTTGTGTTGTGACTTTATCTTGTTGTGTTGTGGCATAAAGTTGCTGTGTTGTGACTTTATTTTGTTGTGTTGTGGCGTAAAGTTGCTGTGTTGAGGCTTTATGTAGTTGTGTTGTGGCGTAAAGTTACTGTGTTGTGGCTTTTTTTGTGTTGTGTTGTGACTTTATCTTGTTGTGTTGTGGCATAAAGTTGCTGTGTTGTGACTTTAATTTGGTGTGTTGTGGCGTAAAGTTGCTGTGTTAAGGCTTTATGTAGTTGTGTTGTGGCGTAAAGTTGCTGTGTTGAGGCTTTATGTAGTTGTGTTGTGGCATAAAGTTGCTGTGTTGAGGCTTTATGTAGTTGTGTTGTGGCGTAAAGTTGCTGTGTTGAGGCTTTATGTAGTTGTGTTGTGGCGTAAAGTTGCTGTGTTGTGGCTTTTTTTGTGTTGTGTTGTGACTTTATCTTGTTGTGTTGTGGCATAAAGTTGCTGTGTTGTGACTTTATTTTGCTGTGTTGTGGCGTAAAGTTGCTGTGTTGAGGCTTTATGTAGTTGTGTTGTGGCGTAAAGTTGCTGTGTTGAGGCTTTATGTAGTTGTGTTGTGGCGTAAAGTTGCTGTGTTGTGGCTTTTTTTGTGTTGTGTTGTGACTTTATCTTGTTGTGTTGTGGCATAAAGTTGCTGTGTTGTGACTTTATTTTGCTGTGTTGTGGCGTAAAGTTGCTGTGTTGAGGCTTTATGTAGTTGTGTTGTGGCGTAAAGTTGCTGTGTTGAGGCTTTATGTAGTTGTGTTGTGGCGTAAAGTTGCTGTGTTGTGGCTTTTTTTGTGTTGTGTTGTGACTTTATCTTGTTGTGTTGTGGCATAAAGTTGCTGTGTTGTGACTTTATTTTGGTGTGTTGTGGCGTAAACTTGCTGTGTTGAGGCTTTATGTACTTGTGTTGTGGTGTAAAGTTGCTGTGTTGTGTTGTGGCTTTATTTTGTTGTGTCGTGGCGTAAAGTTGCTGTGTTTGTGTCCTTTTCAACGTGCACATGCGTCACGGCCAAACTTGCAGATTAGACAATGTCGTCGTATCGACACAACGCCGTGACAAAAGCCAGTACACAACACGCACAACACACTTTGCAGTGAAAAGCATGAACAATCGAGTAAAGAGATTTTTGGAACTTTTAATCCGCTGGCCTTGCTGTAAATAAATCTCATCCTCGGCTCAATTTGCAACACTCCGACTGTGAGAAATGTTTCCCTTCAGTAAGCAAAGGTGGAAATCCACTTGAGTCTTCTGCGCTCCGTGACCTTCAGTGGACACGCTCAGACCTGCCACTTTAGCCGCCGCCCACTGAGCTCGCTGACGCCGCCTGTGGAGACGACTAATACAGCCCATAGTTCACAGGTTAATATTTGCGCCCAGAGCAGGTGCTTACAATCCTCTTCTAGCCCACCGTCAGCCTCCTGGAGTCACTTCCAGTCGTCCTCAAACTGACACTTCTGTGTCAGACCAGGGAAAAGAAAACCCTCCACGGTAAAACTACCCAAAGTGAAACTACCACACTCAAGTACAGGCCTAACAACCAGGTGGAATAGTGCATAAACAACATTACTAACACACAACAATTAGAATTGAAACATATGTCTACACAACACTTCACACTTTTAGTGTGTTAATATGCGGACTACAATTATGGAACAGTTTCAGGTTCAAACACTGATGACATCTATTAAACAAGACAAGAAGCAAGGAATTAAACAGAGACAGAATTCAATTTGGCTCAGTGAGGAGAGACGCCTGGACAACACGCTCTGGCAAAAGATTGTACGCTTCCTCTTTTATTTGGACTTTCCCTGATTACATGGCAACAGCTGTTTCTAAGGGACGTGGGTCATAAACAGCCATCGCCTTTGATTACAACAGTTCAAAAGAAAAGGTCGGTTCAAAAAAGAGGTCGTAAAATAGTTCAAAAAGAGGTGTCTTGAACTTGGGCAGATCCTGCCTTCTCTCCGCTTTGTAGTTCTTGGGTCAAAACAATATATTTCTGTTGATTTCAATACATGGAAGAAACAGAACACCTTCATGTTGCTTCCCCCCCTACACAGTGGAGTTTTACAAGCCTTCGTCTTGGTAGGTTCAAAGACAGCATTTGTCTTCTCGCCGGGAACTCATTTCAACACAAAGTATTGTGATAACTTAGATACAATTATTCGAACAGAGTACAGAGTTTGGCTTTCTATTTTCATCTTTATTTCAAATTTTAACAGTTAGCACGTTAGCCAGATAGCATCAGGGACCAAAAAATATAACATTCAGCTTGCTTCAAGTACCAATATGTATCACTCTGAGGTGTACTCCTTTAAAATATACATAAACAAAGCTAACATGCTAACAGAAAGTTTGTGTCATGTACCAATATGTATCTGAGGTGTATTCCTTTAAAAAATAGATTTTAAAAAAGCTTACATGCTAACAGAACGTGTGTGTCAAGTACCAACATGTATCACTCTGAGGTGCATCCTGTTAAAAATATATACAAAAGCTAAGGTTAGCATGCTAACAGTAAGCATGCGTCACGTACCAAAATATATGACTGAGCATATCTAAAATGTTTGCCTAAAAAGCTAGCATGCTAATCTTAAGCTAGCAGTTAGCATGTGTCAATTACTTAAATATGACAATCTAAGGCGTACACCCTTTGAAAATATATTAAAAAAGCTAACATGCTAACAGAAAGCATGCATCAAGTACCAATATGTATCTAAGGTGTATTCCTTTAAAAATATATATGTAAAAAAAGCTAACATGCTAACAGAAAGTGTGTGTCAAGTACCAACATGTATCACTCTGACGTGCATCCCTTTAAAAATATATAAAAAGGCTAAAGTTAGCATGCTAACCGTAAGCATGCGTCATATACCAAAATATATGACTGAGGAGTGTAACTAAAAACTTCACCTAAAAAGCTAATTTTAGCTAACAGTAAGCCTTTCAAAATATATTTAAAAAATCTAACATGCTAACTTTAGCATCTGTCAATAACTACTTAAATATGAGACCCTGAGGTATATACCTGCGGAATTATGTAAAAAGCTAGTATGCGAACGTCAACATGCTGTGCCGAGTACCAAAATATATGACAACTGCAAAAATAGCTAAAAAAAAAAAAAGCTTGCATGCTAAGAGTTAGCATGTTTCCAATACCAAAATACAATTTTAGCATGCTAGCAATCGACTAACATTAGCACGGGCCATTTTGACTTTGGAATAGTTTGAATCAGTTGAGAATTTACGGGATATGTTAAAGTTTTGAAAAAATCGGTGATTTATTTAGAAAAATATGTCCTACAGTTGTTGTGTTGTGGCTTTAAGATATTTAAACATTTAAAAATGTTTGTCATATCAATATGCGGAGTAAAATGATGCAAAATGATGCAAAGTATGCGGTGGTGTTTGGTATCATACACCATTTTTAAGACATACCTTAGAAAATATGTTAAACAAGCTAACATGCTAACGTTAGCATCTGTCAATTACTACTTAAATATGAGACCTTGAGCTATATACCTGTGGAATTATCTAAAAAGCTAGTATGCTAATGTAAAAAAAAAAAAATGCTAAAAAAAGTTTTGAAAAAATCGGTGATTTATTTTGAAAAATATGTCATACAGTTGTTGTGTTGTGGCTTTATGTTGTTGTGTTGAATAAAATGTAAACATTTAAAAATGTTTGTCATATCAATATGCGGAGTAAAATGATGCAAAATATGCGGCGGTGTTTGGTATCATACACCATTTTTTAAGACATACCTTAGAAAATATATTTAAAAAAGCTAACATGCTAACGTTAGCATCTGTCAATTACTACTAAATATGAGACCCTGAGGTACATACCTGTGGAATTATCTAAAAAGCTAGTATGCTAACGTAAAAAAAAAAAAAATGCTAAAAAAAGTTTTGAAAAAATCGGTGATTTATTTTGAAAAATATGTCATACAGTTGTTGTGTTGTAGCTTTATGATGTTGTGTTGAATAAAGTTTAAACATTTAAAAATGTTTGTCACATCAATATGCGGAGCAAAATGATGCAAAATGATGCAAAGTATTAGGCGGTGTTTTTTTACAAAGCTGAAAACGTACACGTCTAAGTCTCATTTGCATGTAGTAGATCATTGCATAGCTAACGTTAGCATCTGTCAATTACTACTAAATATGAGACCCTGAGGTACATACCTGTGGAATTATCTAAAAAGCTAGTATGCTAACGTAAAAAAAAAAAAAAAAATAGCTAAAAAAAGTTTTTAAAAATCTGTGATTTATTTTGAAAAATATGTCCTACAGTTGTTGTGTTGTAGCTTTATGATGTTGTGTTGAATAAAGTTTAAACATTTAAAAATGTTTGTCACATCAATATGCGGAGCAAAATGATGCAAAATGATGCAAAGTATTAGGCGGTGTTTTTTTACAAAGCTGAAAACGTACACGTCTAAGTCTCATTTGCATGTAGTAGATCATTGCATAGCTAACGTTAGCATCTGTCAATTACTACTAAATATGAGACCCTGAGGTACATACCTGTGGAATTATCTAAAAAGCTAGTATGCTAACGTAAAAAAAAAAAAAAAAATAGCTAAAAAAAGTTTTTAAAAATCTGTGATTTATTTTGAAAAATATGTCCTACAGTTGTTGTGTTGTAGCTTTATGATGTTGTGTTGAATAAAGTTTAAACATTTAAAAATGTTTGTCACATCAATATGCGGAGCAAAATGATGCAAAATGATGCAAAGTATTAGGCGGTGTTTTTTTACAAAGCTGAAAACGTACACGTCTAAGTCTCATTTGCATGTAGTAAATCATTGCATAGCAATGTCCACTGCAAAGGACATGTTGGACATCTTTTCATCTTTGTCACTCGTTTCCTGACAAAAGCCAACAAATGGCAGCGAGTTCCCTCTTGACAGCGCTCTAAAGTGTAAATCCGAGACGTCTCCATGAGTGCATTCAGCTCGACGAGGTTGAAAAATGTGTTTATTATTCACCTTCTCCTTCAATTCGCTCTCTTTGAAATGTCGCTTTTTGACAGTCTCCAAGTGGCAGCGTCGTGAATAAAGAGCCTATAATGAGTCGCGCGACTAAGTGGACGTGATCATCTCTTCGCCGTTGGATGTAACGTTTTTCTCATTAGTGGAGGTAAGTCACGACATGATTGCATGTTGTAAACGGCTGGCGGAATAATGACGCCATTACCTTCTTCCTCGGCTACCGTTATAAATCTATTTCCTTAAGTGCCCACATTTCAGCCCGAGTCACATTTCTCTCTTTTATTTTATCTTCCGCAAAATCTCTTCTTGTTGTAAGTACAAAACCCAAAACCAGTGAAGTTGACACGTGTAAATGGTAAATAAAAACAGAATACAATGATTTGCAAATCCTTTTCAACTTATATTCAATTAAATAGACCACAAAGACAAAATATTTAATGTTCAAACTGAGAAACTTTTTTTTTTTTTTGCAAATAATCATAACTTGCTGAAATAAGCAGGGGCGTCCATGATAACGTTGCTTGGATGGCAACATATGTTGCTCCGAAACCTGTATGTACCTTTCAGCATTAATGGTGCCCTCACAGATGTGTAAGTTACCCATTCCTTGGGCACTAATACACCCCCATACCATCACAGATGCTGGCTTTTGAACCTTGTGCCTATACCAGTCCGGATTGTTATTTTCCTCTTTGTTCTGGGGGACACAACGTCCAGAGTTTCCAAAAACAATTTGAAATGTGGACTCGTCAGACCACAGAACACTTTTCCACTTTGTATCAGTCCATCTTAGATGAGTTCGGGCTCAGGAAGGCCGGCGTCGCTTCTGGGTGTTGTTGATAAATGGCTTTTGCTTTGCATAGTGGAGTTTTAACTTGCACTTACAGATGTAGCGACAAACTGTAGTTACTGACAGTGGTTTTCTGAAGTGTTCCTGAGCCCATGTGGTGATATCTTTTACACACTGATGTCGCTTTTTGATGCAGTACCGACTGAAGGATCGAAGGTCCGTAATATCATCGCTTACGTGCAGTGAGTTCTCCAGATTCTCTGAAAATGTTGATGATATTACGGACCGTAGATGGTGACATCCCTAAATTATTTGCAATAGCTCATTGAGAAATGTTGTTCTAAACTGTTCGACAATTTGCTCACGCATTTGTTGACAAAGTGGTGACCCTCCCATCTTTGTTTGTGAATGACTGAGCATTTCATGGAAGCTGCTTTTATACCCAATCATGGCACACACCTGTTCCCAATTAGCCTGTTCACCTGTGGGATGTTCCAAATAAGTGTTTGATGCACATTCCTCAACTTTCTCCGTCTTTTTTGCCATTTGTGCCAGCTTTTTTGAAACATGTTGCAGTCATCAAATTCCTAATAAGCTAATATTTGCAAAAAACAACAAAGTTTTCCAGTTCAAACATTAAATATCTTGTCTTTGCAGTCCATTCAATTGAATATAAGTTGAAAAGGATTTGCAAATCATTGTATTCTGTTTTTATTTACCATTTACACAACGTGCCAAATTCACTGGTTTTGGGGTATGTAGTTGGTGTTGCAACAACCCCAGTATGTCGTACATGATGATCTTCGTAATCACGGTGTCCCTGAATGCACCTTGAAATGACTGTGATTGGTGGATTACCAGGAAGTGTGGTTGTTGCTGGAGTTGAGCTGGGTCGGGCAATACTGCATGTTTTATTATCGGAACTGATACCAATGTTAAGTATTTTGACATACATAAGTACAAATATTGACTTTTTATAAATAAATACAAATTATTGCATAATTCTTTGATTTTGCGTTCTATTTTTTCATCAGAATAAAACACAGGACAATGATTTTAATTAAACATTATAATTAAAATATAACAAAAATACAATAAATAAGCTGTTATTTTCAATATAGAGAAGTCAGGATTTTGGCTACAATGAGCACTTTTTCTGCCCCCCTTCACACACACACAGACGCCCCCCCTCCACCCCCTCACCCCACACACACACTCTCCACCGTGACTATGAATTATATTATTTGTCTCCAAAATAGTTATAAGTACACATCTGTATACAAAAAAGGAAATATAGATCAATTTCCAACTAAAAATGATGATGATAAAAATAAAAAAAACATACATTTGCCAAAATAAAAAAATTAAAACGTATTTAAACTATAAACATTTTTTGACTGACTTGAGCAATTTAAAAATGAAAACTAAAAAAAAATAAACTCCATAAATGATTTAAAATTGATCATCAACATTGACAGTTTATAAAACCCTATAACCTACAAAACAAAAATTAGTAAAAAAAACTTTTTTTTTTTTTTAAATTGCATCAATTTACCTGAATTTAAAAAATATGTATAAAAATATATATATATATATATGAACTGTATGTATATATATGAACTGTATGTATATATATATATATATATATTTTTTTTTTTTAATGCATAGATTTTTTTATATTTAAACTATAAACATTTTTTGACCCACTTGAGCCATTTGATAATGAAAAATAAAATAAAAAAATAAATAGTGACAATTGTAAATTGATCATCAACATTGACAAATTATAAAACACTCTAACATACAAAACAAACATGGAATTAAAAAAATCTGATTTTATCAAAATAGAGAAGTCAGGATTTTGGCAAGAATGAGCACGTTTTGTATTGTACTATAAATAGTATAATTTGTCTCTAAAATTGCTATAAAAAAAATATAGATCAATTTAGAACACAATATAACTATATTGTTTCAGTCATAAAAAAATTTAAGTGCATCAATTTACCTGAAAAGTAAAAAAAAATAAACTATTTAAACTATAGACTTTTTTTGACAGGCTTGAGCCATTTGATACCGAATAACAAAATCAAATGTACTCAATAAATAATAGTAATTTAAAATGGACAGTTTATAAAACACTCCAACCTACAAAACAAATTAATACAAAAATAAAATAAAATAAAAATCTGTTGTTATTAAAATAAAGAAGTCAGGATTTTAGCTAGAATAAGTACTTTTTGTATGCCCCCCACCCCCACCCCCTGCCCACATTCTCTACAGTGACTATAAATAGTGTAATTTCTTAAAATTGTTTTAAATACACTTCCGCAAACAAAAAAAGAAAGAAATATAAATCAATTCACAACAAAAAATAACTATATTGTTTTAGTCAGAAAAAATGTAAAGTACATCAATTTACCTGATTTTAAAATAAAATCAAATAAAAGTATTTCAACTATAAACATTTTTTAACCTGATCACGCCATTTGATACTGAATAACAAAATCAAATAAACTCAATAAAAAAATAGTAATTTAAAATGGACAGTTTACAAAACACTCCAACCTATAAAACAAATTAATAAAAAATAAATTAAAATACAAATCTGTTTTTATTCAAATAAAGAAGTCAGGCTTTTGGCTAGAATGAGCACTTTTTGTATGCCTCCCCCAGCCCCCCCCCACCCCCCACCCCCACCCCCCACCCCCCGTCCCACATTCTCTACAGTGACTATAAATAGTATAATTTCTCTAAAATTGTTATAAATACACCTCCACAAACAAGAAAAAGAAAGAAATATAAATCAATTTACAACAAAAAATAACTTTGTTTTAGTCAGAAAAATTGTAAAGTGCATCAATGTACCTGATTTTAAAATAAAATACAATTAACGTATTTCAACTATAAACATTTTGATCAAGCCATTTGATACCGAAAAACAAAATCAAATAAACTCAATAAAAAATAGTAATTTAAAGTGGACAGTTTATAAAACACTCCAACCTACAAAACAAATTGATAAAACAATTTAAAAAGTCTGTTTTTATTAAAATGAAGAAGTCAGGATTTTGGCTACAATGTAAAAAAAAAATTCCGTAAAAAAACGGTCATCTACTGGCAGCTACGGCTGCCAAACGAAAACCATAAAATTAAAGTAAAACATTGTAAACCAAATAATGATCAAAAACATTATAATTACAGAAATTTTCATGAAATGTTTTACGGAAAAATATCGTAATATTACATGAATTTGAAAGTAATTTAAGAAAATAGAAAATGCTATGTATAATTAATTTGGTATTTTTCTGTAAAAAAAATTAAATATACATAGTTTGTCATTACTGGCATATTACTTAAAATAACAGGCGGGTTGTTTATTTACAGATAATGTCTTCAATTCTACATTTTTATAAACCATTTTAAAAAAATAACAAAATTACAGTAGAAATTTAGAGTAAATTAACCATAAAAATAGGATTTTTTTTTTACAGTGTACAGTGAGCACTTTTTGTAGCGCACAGCTATTCGAAGGTTTGAAACATGCCACTGCATGATAATGATAAAGCATGTTCCTTGGCATGCCCCTTACTCCCAATAAAAATATTGGAATGGCGGCGGGCGCTCTGTAATCCAGAAAAAGCAGGCCGGCCATTTTGGGCAGACACCAGTGGAAAATGTGGCATGTCATCTCCTCTGAAGCGGCGGGGAGCCGTCTGATAATCAAGCTGGCGAGCTGCACTCACTTTTATTCCAACTATAAAAGTTGATGAATCAGACTTGGCTGAGCACTTAGGACCCTCGCGGCTGTCCGCGCTTTTGTCACCGCGCCGAGATTTGTGTGGCCCATCCATCCTATTAGGGCGCTGTGCCCTCCAATATGCTACCCTTCAAGTGCGTGTGTGCCCGCTGACCAATTCTACCAATTTGAATGACAAAGACGGGGAGAAATTGCTTGGCCTCGGCTTGAGTGTGCACATCTTGTTCATGCTGACAAGTAAAACTTGCTTTGGATCCTGGGGCCGCATGTTGGACTTATTTCTTTCTTGTAAATGCAACAATCACCTTAGAAAAGGATGTTGTATATAGAGTGTATATAAGCCACACCCACTTAATTTTAGAAGAACTAAATATGTTTCCATATACAAGCCGTGGATATATACGTTGTGAAATGAGTTATTCACACAGAAATATTTTTTAAATGTTTATTTACATACCTTAATTGTTTCCAAACGATGTCTGTAACACCGCAGTAAAAAAGGCTAAACAAACTAGCTAGCTGCGGAAGCTAGCTCTCCAATCCGCTAAACAGACTCAATAACTCCGCAGTGACGTTTTGGTGTATTTACGAAACTGAAACAATACAAAAAGAATGCTATAATAAGTTAGTAACACAGACATTCGTAAACATTCTTACGGACATAACACATGCGACGGTTTAGTGAGTATGAATTGTTTTAGTTATATTGTAAAACTTACAAACGTTGCTTGGAGTGATGAATGAAGAATCCGTACGAGTAGAAACCCAATTGGACGGCTAAAAGACGGAACAGCACTTGTACTTCCGGTTGAAAGCTCGGTCTAAACATTAAGGCAAAGCAAAACGATCTGTTTTGTAATGCTTTGTTTTCTCAGTTTTTTTGGATCCCTTTTGTACATTTATCCCACATTAATTTTAGGACACTCTTTATTTACGTATATATAGAGTCCACCAGTATATAAGACGCACCCACTAAATTTTAGAAGAACAAAATATGTTTCCATATATATTCCATATGTAAGCCGTGGATATATACGTTGTGAAATGAGTTATTCACACAGAAATATTTTTAAAATGTTTATTTACATACCTTAATTGTTTCCAAACGATGTCTGTAACACCGCAGTAAAAAAGGCTAAACAAACTAGCTAGCTGCGGAAGCTAGCTCTCCAATCCGCTAAACAGACTCAATAACTCCGCAGTGACGTTTTGGTGCATTTACGGAACTGAAACAATACAAAAAGAATGCTATTATAAGTTAGTAACACAGACATTCGTAAACGTGTTAGCATATTCGCTAATGCTAACGACGCTAGCTTGATTATGTTACGATAGCACGTACAAATATGCATGAAAACATTCTTACGGACATAACACATGCGACGGTTTAGTGAGTATGAATTGTTTTAGTTATATTGTAAAACTTACAAACGTTGCTTGGAGTGATGAATGAAGAATCCGTACGTGTAGAAACCCAATTGGACGGCTAAAAGACGGAACAGCACTTGTACTTCCGGTTGAAAGCTCGGTCTAAACATTAAGGCAAAGCAAACTTGTCCAGAAGATGTCACTATAGTACAGACAATAACACACCGTTTGGACCGTTGGACTTATTTCTTTGTTTTAAATGCAACAATCACCTTAGAAAATGATGTTGTATATAGAGTGTATATAAGCCACACCCACTAAATTTTAGAAGAAGTAAATATGTTTCCATATATAAGCCGTGGATATATACGTTGTGAAATGAGTTATTCACACGATCTGTTTTGTAATGCTTTGTTTTCTCAGTTTTTTTGGGTCCCTTTTGTACATTTATCCCACATTAATTTTAGGACACTCTTTATTTACGTATATATAGAGTCCACCAGTATATAAGACGCACCCACTAAATTTTAGAAGAACAAAATATGTTTCCATATATATTCCATATGTAAGCCGTGGATATATACGTTGTGAAATGAGTTATTCACACAGAAATATTTTTTAAATGTTTATTTACATACCTTAATTGTTTCCAAACGATGTCTGTAACACCGCAGTAAAACAGGCTAAACAAACTAGCTAGCTGGGGAAGCTAGCTCTCCAATCCGCTAAACAGACTCAATAACTCCGCAGTGACGTTTTGGTGCATTTACGGAACTGAAACAATACAAAAAGAATGCTATTATAAGTTAGTAACACAGACATTCGTAAACGTGTTAGCATATTCGCTAATGCTAACGACGCTAGCTTGATTATGTTACGATAGCACGTACAAATATGCATGAAAACATTCTTTCGGACATAACACATGCGACGGTTTAGTGAGTATGAATTGTTTTAGTTATATTGTAAAACTTACAAACGTTGCTTGGAGTGATGAATGAAGAATCCGTACGAGTATAAACCCAATTGGACGGCTAAAAGACGGAACAGCACTTGTACTTCCGGTTGAAAGCTCGGTCTAAACACTAAGGCAAAGCAAACTTGTCCAGAAGATGGCACTATAGTACAAACAATAACACACCGTTTGGACCGTTGGACTTATTTATTTGTTTTCAATGCAACAATCACATTACAAAACGATCTGTTTTGTAATGCTTTGTTTTCTCAGTTTTTTTGGATCCCTTTTGTACATTAATCCCACATTAATTTTAGGACACTCTTTATTTACGTATATATAGAGTCCACCAGTATGTAAGACACACCCACTAAATTTTAGAAGAACAAAATATGTTTCCATATATATTTCATATGTAAGCCGTGGATATATACGTTGTGAAATGAGTTATTCACACAGAAATATGTTTTAAATGTTTATTTACGTACCTTAATTGTTTGCAAACGATGTCTGTAACACCACAGTAAAAAAGGCTAAACAAACTAGCTAGCTGCGGAAGCTAGCTCTCCAATCCGCTAAACAGACTCAATAACTCCGCAGTGACGTTTTGGTGCATTTACGGAACTGAAACAATACAAAAAGAATGCTATTATAAGTTAGTAACACAGACATTCGTAAACGTTTTAGCATATTCGCTAATGCTAACGACGCTAGCTTGATTATGTTACGATAGCACGTACAAATATGCATGAAAACATTCTTACGGACATAACACATGCGACGGTTTAGTGAGTATGAATTGTTTTAGTTATATTGTAAAACGTTGCTTGGAGTGATGAATGAAGAATCCGTACGAGTAGAAACCCAATTGGACGGCTAAAAGACGGAAGAGCACTTGTACTTCCGGTTGAAAGCTCGGTCTGAACATTAAGGCAAAGCAAACTTGTCCAGAAGATGGCACTATAGTACAAACAATAACACACCGTTTGGACCGTTGTACTTATTTCTTTGTTTTAAATGCAACAATCACATTACAAAACGATCTGTTTTGTAATGCTTTGTTTTCTCAGTTTTTTTGGGTCCCTTTTGTACATTTATCCCACATTAATTTTAGGACACTCTTTATTTACCTATATATAGAGTCCACCAGTATGTAAGACACACCCACTAAATTTTAGAAGAACAAAATATGTTTCCATATATATTTCATATGTAAGCCGTGGATATATACGTTGTGAAATGAGTTATTCACACAGAAATATGTTTTAAATGTTTATTTACGTACCTTAATTGTTTGCAAACGATGTCTGTAACACCACAGTAAAAAAGGCTAAACAAACTAGCTAGCTGCAGAAGCTAGCTCTCCAATCCGCTAAACAGACTCAATAACTCCGCAGTGACGTTTTGGTGTATTTACGAAATTGAAACAATACAAAAACAATGCCATTGTAAGTTAATAACACAGACATTCGTAAATGTGTTAGCATATTCGCTAATGCTAACGATGCTAGCTTGATTACATTACGATAGCGCGTACAAATATGCATGGAAACGTTCTTACGGACATAACACATTCGACGGTTTAGTGAGTATGAATTGTTTTAGTTATATTGTAAAACTTACAAACGTTGCTTGGAGTGATGAATGAAGAATCCGTACGATTAGAGACGCTATGGACGGCTGAAAGACGGAACAGCACTTGTGCTTCCGGTTGAAAGCTCGGTCTAAACAGAAAGGCAAAGCAAACTCATCCAAAAGATGGCACTATAGTACAAACAATAACACACTTTTTCACGGGTTTTGCTTGTGTGTGTTTTTTTTATATTTTTTGTGGGGGCCCAGTTGCTTGTGAACGGGGCGATCTCTCCGTCCGGCTGTGGGGAGTCTCTGGGGCCCTCGGAGTGGGGCCTCCTGTTTTTCTGCCTGCGTGGGGTATGGTCCCTCGCTGGCTTGGGGGATGGCTTCCCCCGGCTTCTCCCGTGCCTTGTCCTCCGCTGGGAGCGTCTGTCTATGGCCTGCCGGGCGGCAGAGTGGGCCCTGCTCTGGGGGTCCTGTCGCTGGCCGGCCTGACGGGTCACTGGTTCCCTGGGTACCGCCCCTGCTGTTTTGGGTTGGGTTCTCTGGGTGGCTGGGGCCGTACTTTGGCCCCCTGCGCATACTAGGAGACAAATATATTGTACAAACAAACACACATTCATATGCACATACACACAATTATTCATATATATATATACATACATGTGTACCATTTGTCCATACATACATACATATGCGCACACATTGGTACTTACCCACATACATAGGTAAATACGCTCCCACATACATACACAAATACAGTACATAACTACACACTCAAAGTTCATACATCCACACGCACATTCACTGTATAAACATACATACACACATACTGTACGTATACAAGTACATACACATACAGTACATACACTCATGCATATAATCACTTTTAATCAAATATATATTAACGTTGTTGCCCTAGGGGAAACTGGATAACACACGACACACTGACAAAGCTTAACCTATTGTTACTATAACAATGTTCAAGGTTAATACAGTTCCCTTCTCTTTCTTCCCCTCCATTTATCTGCTTTCTTTTGTAATTCAAGTTATTACATATATGTATTTTTGTATTTGAAACAATTGTATTGTTGATTGTGAAAAGAGGTAATTATTGTTATTATTTATTACGAATAGTGCTATTTCTATTGGTATTTGTATTGCTCCATTTGTAGTGTTATCATTTTCATTGTCATTTCTGTAATATTAATATTTACTTCACTAACTGTTTATTTGCTATCACTTTTCCTATCATATTTGTACATATCCTATTTGCTGATGATATTTTGTTGTTGTTTTTGTCTTTTTCCCCCGTTGTCTTCCATTTTCTTCCTTCTATCCCCTCCGGCTGCGCCAAACATTAAATAAATGTACTTAATAAAGTCAAATACAAATAAGGCAACAAGAGAAGTCACCAACTTTTTTTTCTAAAGTGAATATGTACAGCAGATATGATCATCTACATCAGGGGTGTCCAAAGTGCGGCCCGGGGGCCATTTGCGGCCCGCAGGTAATTTTTTAACGGCCCCACGGCACATTTTAAAAATACGATTGAAAAAAATAAAAAACATTAAAAGTGGTATTTAAAGAGCAAACAGGTGAAATGTAACAAGAAAATGTAGCAATGTTTACTCTAATCACACAAAGCTGCCATGTAGGCTGTTTCTTTCTTTAAAAAATAATAATGAATCAAAATCGATGTCATTATGAATTATTGACCTATTCAAGGCTCCAATTACGTCACATTAAATATTTTGAGATGTTTTTTGGGGAAAATGTTGCATATTTTGTGTTTGCCATGTAAAAAAACGAGCTGGTTTTTTTTAAAGAAGGCCCTAAAACGAACAAACAAAAAACATAAAAGACAAAAAAACGTATAATTGACAGATAGATCTGAAGTTGATCTCGAGATTATTGTGTTAAAAGTAAACATTAAAAAAAATATATATATATAATTTATATCTTAACACTTTAATGAGTAGGACCCTTTTGGATCCCCTACAATTTTAGTGTGATTAGTTTTTAAGTGTCATTGCTCAAAAAAATAATAATGAATTAAAATCAATGGCGTTATGAGTTATTGACCTTTATAAGGCTCCAATTATTATATAATCTCAAATATCCCACTTAAAAATTTTATTGGGTGAAAATATTGCAAATTTTGTGTTTTTTTTCATTAAAAAAAGGGTTTTCTTTGACAAAAAAGAGCATACAATTTAAATCTTTAAAAGGTGTTATATTGACAGATAGACCTAAAGTTGATCTAGAGCAGGGGTCACCAACGCGGTGCCTGCGGGCACCAGGTAGCCCGTAAGGACCAGATGAGTAGCCCGCTGGCCTGTTCTAAAAATAGCTCAAATAGCAGCACTTACCAGTGAGCTGCCTCTATTTTTTTAATAGTATTTATTTACTAGCAAGCTGGTCTCGCTTTGCCCGACATTTTTAATTCTAAGAGAGACAAAACTCAAATAGAATTTGAAAATCCAAGAAAATATTTTAAAGACTTGGTCTTCACTTGTTTAAATAAATTCATTATTTTTTTTTTTACTTTGCTTCTTATAACTTTCAGAAAGACCATTTTAGAGAAAAAATACAACCCTAAAAATGATTTTAAGGATTTTTAAACACATATACCTTTTTACCTTTTAAATTCCTTCCTCTTCTTTCCTGACAATGTAAATCAATGTTCAAGTAAATTATTTTTTTTTATTGTAAAGAATAATAGATACATTTTAATTTAATTCTTCATTTTAGCTTCTGTTTTTTCGACGAAGAATATTTGTGAAATATTTCTTCAAACTTATTATGATTAAAATTCAAAAAAACTATTCTGGAAAATCTACAAAATCTGTAGAATCAAATTTAAATCTTATTTCAAAGTCTTTTGAATTTCTTTTAAAATTTTTGTTCTGGAAAATCCAGAAGAAATAATGATTTGTCTTTGTTAGAAATAGAGCTTGGTCCAATTTGTTATATATTCTAACAAAGTGTAGATTGGATTTTAACCTATTTAAAACATGTCATCAAAATTCTAAAATTAATCTTAATCAGGAAAAATTACTAATGATGTTCCATTAATTATGTTTTTAATTTTTTCAAAAAGATTCAAATTAGCTAGTTTTTCTCTTCTTTTTTTCGGTTGAATTTTGAATTTTAAAGAGTTGAAATTGAAGATAAACTATGTTTCAAAATTCAATTGTCATTTTTTTCGTGTTTTCGCCTCTTTTAAACCGTTCAATTAAGTGTAAATATCATTAATTATTAATAGTAACATAGAGTTAAAGGTAAATTGAGCAAATTGGCTATTTCTGGCAATTTATTTAAGTGTGTATCAAACTGGTAGCCCTTCGCATTAATCAGTACCCAAGAAGTAGCTCTTGGTTTCAAAAAGGTTGGTGACCCCTGATGTAGAGATTTAAAAACTTGAATAATAACACAAATAATAATACTGAATAATGACACAGCCTGAGTGGAAGCCTAAATGTATATTTTTTATACATACACTACCGTTCAAAAGTTTGGGGTCACCCAAACAATTTTGTGGAATAGCCTTAATTTTTAAGAACAAGAATAGACTGTCGAGTTTCAGATGAAAGTTCTCTTTTTCTGGCCATTTTGAGCGTTTAATTGACCCCACAAATGTGATGCTCCAGAAACTCAATCTGCTCAAAGGAAGGTCAGTTTTGTAGCTTCTGTAACGAGCTAAACTGTTTTCAGATGTGTGAACATGATTGCACAAGGGTTTTCAAATCATCAATTAGCCTTCTGAGCCAATGAGCAAACACATTGTACCATTAGAACACTGGAGTGATAGTTGCTGGAAATGGGCCTCTATACACCTATGTAGATATTGCACCAAAAACCACCACATTTGCAGCTAGAATAGTCATTTACCACATTAGCAATGTATAGAGTGTATTTCTTTAAAGTTAAGACTAGTTTAAAGTTATCTTCATTGAAAAGTACAGTGCTTTTCCTTCAAAAATAAGGACATTTCAATGTGACCCCAAACTTTTGAACGGTAGTGTATATTGTATTGTTTTTTAAAATAAAAAATATCAAAATGGCCCCCGCTAGCTTTGATTTTTCAATGTGCGGCCCTCAGTGGAAAAAGTTTGGACACCCCATCAACAATATGATTTGCCTGAGTGGCTGGACAGGAAAAAAACAAAAACAAAATTAAAATACAAAAAAAACACAATTATATCCAGTATTTCTGAATAATTCTCACCAATAGAGTAATATGTGTGCATATTTTGGCCTTCAAAGAGCCACAAATTCCATCTCTACTAGATAAAGCTGCCAGATGTGGACCACTTTTGATAATTGAATGCCATTTTACGGAGTCAATTTTAATAAACTACATCAGGAGGTTGCCTACAGCCACAACTGACGATAGGAGATGAAGAACAACTTTTGTGTGATGCCTTCCCCCCATCAATCAGCGGTTTGAAAAAGCAACAAAATGTGACTTCCTGTTTGCGCCGGCGGGTTAGAAGTCATCAAGGTGGCGGGGCTAAAGTAGTGCGGCGGCTGAGTTTACCCACAGTATCGCCGGTGATAAATCACTGCGAGCATTAGGAGCCAGAGAAGTGCGGCGTGTGTGATGTGCGCTGAGTCACCTGGCCGCGTTTAAACTTGATATATTAGGCCATTTTCACTCCGAGTTCAAATAAATTGCTCCAAAAAAGGAGCATTTTCGCGGAAAGTTTGGACTTCCTGGAGGCTAGGGAGACTTTAGCATGCCTGCGAGGTTGAAGAGCAATCATGAGAGCTGTCTAGACCCACAATGCCTCTTGGCTCCTTCCAAGCCAAAAAAATATCCACTTCCTGCATGCCTTTTGTTTTGTTCCACAAACATGCTTAAAAAAATAAATAAGTAAAAGTGCATTAAAATTTCAGCACTTTGCATCATACGTCGTCGCCGCTCGGTCCTGGCGGTGATTAGCGACCCGTGTTTTTGTGGTAATTACAGCGCGTTGCCCGGGGGTCCCGGCTAGATGGTCTCCGCCAGCGCAATCACTTGACCTCTCGACCCCTCACACACGCCGATACGAGGTCGTCGGAATGTCAGCGGTGGTGTAATCATTTTTTGTTTGTTTTTTACCTCGCACTAGTGTGCTAATCACGTCAGTCTCATGTAATTAGCAAGCAACATGGATCCTCTCATCGGCCAAACAAGAAACATTCATTTTAAAAATATCCTGGTGCCTTTACAGCTTGTGGCGCCCCCTATGGGTTTTTCTTAGAATAAAAACAAAACAAAGGTATTTTTCGAAGGTCGAGGACCTATATATATATATATATGTATATATATATATATATATATATATATATGTATATATATATATATATATATATATGTATATATATATATATATATATATATATATATATATATATATATATATATATATATATATATATATATATATATATATATATATATATATATGTGTGTATATATATACATATAATTTCAACATAGCAGTGATTAAAAATCCCTCATTGACATTATTATTAGACATTTATAAAAAAAAAAAGAACAATAGTGTCACCGTGGCTTACACTTGCATCGCATCTCATATGCTTGACAACACACTGTGTCCAATATTTTCACAAAGATAAAATAAGTCTTATTTTTGGTTCATTTAATAGGTGAAACAAATTTACATTATTGCAATCAGTTGACATTGTCCTTTACAATTATAAAAGCTTTTTACAAAAATCTACTACTCTGCTTGCATGTCAGCAGACTGGGGTAGATCCTGCTGAAATCCTATGTATTGAATGAATAGAGAATCGTGTTGAATTGAAAAAAAAATCGATTTTGAATCGAATCGTGACCCCAAGAATCGATATTGAATCGAATCATGGGACACCCAAAAATTCACAGCCCTAATATATATATACACGTTAGGTCAGCAAAAACACAAGAGGCTATATCATCCCTTACAGCCTGATGTAGGGATGATATAGCCTCTTGCGTTTTTTCCTGCCCTAACGTATGTTCCGCTCTACCCTGGTATTGAGCACTGTATAATGGATAAACTACAGAAATATATATATATATATATATATATATATATATATATATATATATATATATATATATATATATATATATATATATATATATATATATATATATATATATATATATATATATATATATATATATATATATATATATATATATATATATATATATATATATGATATATATATATATATATATATATATATATATATATATATATATATATATATATGTATATATATATATATATATATAGTTGAGCCACAGAAACCACAGAACCACATATATATATATATATATATATATATATATATATATATATATATATATATATATATATATATATATATATATATATATATAGTTGAGCCACAGAAACCACAGAACCATATATATATATATATATATATATATATAGTTGAGCCACAGAAACCACAGAACCACATATATATATATATATATATATATATATATATATATATATATATATATACATTTCTGTGGTTTATCCATTATTGTGCTCAATACCGGGGGTAGAGCGGAATATACGTTAGGGCAGGAAAAAACACAAGAGGCTATATCATCCCTACAAGCCTGTTTCACAGGTTTCCCTGTGCCTATAGCATCAAGTGGGCATATATGGTACTGCTTTGAGTTGGCTGAAGTCATATTTGACAAACAGGACCATCCATCCATCCATCCATCCATTTTCTACCGCTTATTCCCTTCGGGGTCGCGGGGGGCGCTGGAGCCTATCTCAGCTACAATCGGGCAGAAGGCGGGGTACACCCTGGACAAGTCGCCACCTCATCGCAGGGCCAAACAGGACCTTCTCTGTAAATGTTGTTGGTTGTGAATCCTCTGTTGCTCCCTTGACATGTGGGGTCCCACAGGGCTCACTTTTAGGACCACTGCTGTTTTATATTCATTTACTTCCCCTGGGCTCAATCCTAAGAAAGCATGATGTTTCTTTTCATTGCTATGCTGATGACACACACATGTATTTTCCATTAAAGAGAAACCATGCCTCTTCAATGCAGCCACTACTTGCTTGTCTTGATGATATCAAGGCCTGGATGGCCCTAAATTTCTTAAATTGCAATGAAAAGAAGACAGAAGTAATAGTGTTTGGACCTAGTGGTACCTGTGAGCTCCCCCCTGTTGACTTTGGCCCCTTGGCTTTGCACGTTCAGCCCATGGTCACCAACCTGGGCTTTCGTATTGACAGATATTTTAAATTGGAGCGTCAGATTGGCACAGTGGTGAAAGCCAGTTTTTTTTAAATTTACGTCAGCTGGCCAAAGTTAAAAACCTTCTTTCCAGTTAACAGTTTGAGACAGTAATCTATGCCTATATCACATCTCGGCTGGATTACTGTAACTCTTTTGTATTTTGGAAATAGTCAATACTCCCTCTAACGTCTGCAGCTGGTCCAAAATGCAGCTGTATTCATATATATATATATATATATATATATATATATATATATATATATATATATATATATATATATATCTCCTGATGATTGAGGAAACCCCTCATGAAACAGGCCTGTAGAGATGAAGTAGTCTTGTGATTTTTTTTCACACATACATATATTGCGCTCTACCACGGTATTGAGCACTATTTTTTTTGGATAATCTAATTAAGACATATATATATATATATATATATATATATATATATATATATATATATATATATATATATATATATATATATATATATATATATATATATGTCTATATATATATATGTCTATATATATATATATATATATATATATATATATATATATATATATATATATATACAATTTTTAGTCTAATTCTGCTTCACTATACAATATCAATATATATATAATGTATCTGTGTATATGTATATATATATATATATATATATGTATCTGTATATATATATATATATATATATATATATATATATATATATATATATATATATATATATATATATATATATATGTGTGTATATATATACATACAGTATATATATATATATATATATATATGTATATATATATATATATATATATATATATATATATGTATGTATGTATATATATATTTATATATGTGTATATATATATATATATATATATATATATATATATATATATATATATATATATATATATATATATATATATATATATATATATATATATATATGTGTGTATATGTGTATATGTATATATGTATGTATGTATTTATATTTATATATGTATATATATATACTGTATATATGTATACTGTATATATATATATATATATATATATATATATATATATATATATATATATATATATATATATATATATATATTTTATTTTTTTTAATTTTTTTTTATTATTTATTTGTAGTTTTTTTTATGTGGATTTCTGCTTTACTATACGGACGTTTTGATACACAAACTATGTTCAGGGACCAATTAACTTAAAAAAAACCAAGGTTTCACTGTATATAGTCCATACAGTGTGACACACAGGAAACAATGAACCAGCATCTGCGTGCAGGCTATATAACCCTCACTAATTGGCACCTCCAGGCAGGTGAGTCTAATCACCGAGCCAGGACAGGTGGAAACAATCAGCACTCCAACAGGAAGAAGGACACAGGGAGAGGAAGGAGCAGTGAGATGGAAGCAAAGACTAAACACAAACAAAGCCAAATTGTCATGAGGGACACAAGATCTCTATGGACTTTGGGAGACTGAAGATGGTCGCCTGTGGCGAACGTCAAAGGTCAGCTTGTTTTATTATTAATATTCTTTCATTTGAATCTGCCAAAATACCTGGAATGATTATTCCACATAAAAGTATTCCTATGACTTTCATTCTAAGCATCTGGTAATGAATACACAAAGGGAACAAATGTTACCACGTTTTTGTCAGTGGGCATTAGTAGTCTCTGGTAATTTGATGAGTTTTTTGTATTTTTTTATTTTCTTGTTAAAACGTACATTAATTCCATACCCTGAATGATAAGTTTGCTATTACTGCTGATAGCTTACAACTAAGCACAGCGCCGCTCTCTGCTGAGCTCGCCATCATTTCCTTTTGTACTTAATTTGTATTTCTGTCCTTGGGGCACGATCGTCGCCGCCCCGCACGCCCGGCGTCTGTGATCAGTCTCGTCGTGGCGAGTGGCTCTCCGGCGAGGGACAGCCCGTCTTGGCGGCTGGAACCGAAATAGTGACAAGTTAATCAACCTTTTGGTGTTGTACTGCTGATGATGTTTCTTCAAGTCAAGGGCGCTTGCAGACCGTGGGGGGTTGGTATACGGGAAATAGTCAGTGGTGGACAGAAAGTGAGCTGGAGTTAGTCATAAATGGACTTAAATGTGCTTATGTTTGCTCAGGCGGCACTCGCTCTTCTAGTGTTCTTCATGCGCACACAAATCTGCTTTTGTTAAGTTCAAGTTAAAGTACCCATGATTGTCACACACACACACACACACTAGGTGTGGCAAAATTATTCTCTGCATTTGACCCATCACCCTTGATCACCTCCTGGGAGGTGAGGGGAGCAGTGAGCAGCAGTGGTGGCCGCGCCCGGGAATCATTTTTGGTGATTTAACCCCCAATTCCAACCCTTGATGCTGAGTGCCAAGCAGGGAGGTAATGGGTCCCATTTTTATAGTCTTTGGTATGACTCAGCCAGGGTTTGAACTTACGACCTACCTTGTGTTTGAATGTTGAGCATGCGGCCCTTTAAGCTTGACAATCTGCCCCGCCGGACATTCCCAAATATTTTTTTTTAGATCGTTAACCCTTGTGTGGTGTTCGGGTCTGTGGGACCCGTTTTCATTTTTTATTTTAAAAAAATGATACAATTAATTTTTCAAACTGAGGCTCACTGACTTTGGCTCATTTTCTGTGAAGAACATATACACTACCGTTCAAAAGTTTGGGGTCGCCCAAACAATATTGTGGAATAGCCTTCATTTCTAAGAACAAGAATAGACTGTCGAGTTTCAGATGAAAGTTCTCTTTTTCTGGCCATTTTGAGCGTTTAATTGACCCCACAAATGTGATGCTCCAGAAACTCAATCTGCTCAAAAGAAGGTCAGTTTTGTAGCTTCTGTAACAAGCTAAACTGTTTTCAGATGTGTGAACATGATTGCACAAGGGGTTTCTAATCATCAATTAGCCTTCTGAGCCAATGAGCAAACACATTGTACCATTAGAACACTGGAGTGATAGTTGCTGGAAATGGGGCCTCTATACACCTATGTAGAAATTGCACCAAAAACAGACATTTGCAGCTAGAATAGTCATTTACCACATTAGCAATGTATAGAGTGTATTTCTTTAAAGTTAAGACTAGTTTAAAGTTATCTTCATTGAAAAGTACAGTGCTTTTCCTTCAAAAATAAGGACATTTCAATGTGACCCCAAACTTTTGAACGGTAGTGTATCAGAATACATATTTAATGACCATACACCCCCCCCCCACACACACACACACACACACATTTATATTACATATAAGATGTTCAGGGCTAATAGAATTGTGGACATTGATGTTTGAGGTACACAGAACATCAGAGGGTCAAATGTGCGAGAAAATGAGAGCAGACAGTGTTGACAAACAATGTTGCAACCTTGTGTGGGAACCGCAGGTGCAGAAACACAAAAAAATAATCCCTGTGGGATGCAGAAACTGGTAGAGACATTTTCCATGCAACATTCATAATGTTGTTACTCAGCCAGCGTTTGTGGGTCTGACGGACCCGTTGCATTTTGTGGCTTTTAATGCCTCACAATCGAACACTTTTATGTTAAAATACTGAACGGATGTTTATTGGGATAAGGTAAACATTTGTTCAGTATTTTAACATAAAAGTGTAACGCTTGTGTAACGTTCATATTGTTGTTACTCAGCCAGCGTTTTTGGGTCTGATGGACCCGTTGCATTTTGTGGCTTTTAATGCCTCACAATCGAACACTTTTATGTTAAAATACTGAACGGATGTTTATTGGGATAAGGTAAACATTTGTTCAGTATTTTAACATAAAAGTGTAACGCTTGTGTAATGTTCATATTGTTGTTACTCAGCCAGCGTTTGTGGGTCTGATGGACCCGTTGCATTTTGTGGCTTTTAATGCCTCACAATCGAACACTTTTATGTTAAAATACTGAACGGATGTTTATTGGGATAAGGTAAACATTGGTTCAGTATTTTAACAAAAGTGTAACGCTTGTGTAACGTTCATATTGTTGTTACTCAGCCAGCGTTTGTGGGTCTGATGGACCCGTTGCATTTTGTGGCTTTTAATGCCTCACAATCGAACACTTTTATGTTAAAATACTGAACGGATGTTTATTGGGATAAGGTAAACATTTGTTCAGTATTTTAACATAAAAGTGTAACGCTTGTGTAACGTTCATATTGTTGTTACTCAGCCAGCGTTTGTGGGTCTGATGGACCCGTTGCATTTTGTGGCTTTTAATGCCTCACAATCGAACACTTTTATGTTAAAATACTGAACGGATGTTTATTGGGATAAGGTAAACATTTGTTCAGTATTTTAACATAAAAGTGTTTGATTGTGAGGCATTAAAAGCCACAAAATGCAACAGGTCCATCAGACCCACAAACGCTGGCTGAGTAACAACAATATGAACGTTACACAAGCGTTAAGATGGAAACTGTAGCTGCCATTATGATGTGCAGTGATGTTTTCAAATTAGCGTAAGTCTTGAACTATACAAAGTATTTAAATGGTTGGAATCTGTGCTTTTGCATGATATACTAGTTACTAGTGTTGTAACGATACCAATGTTTTGATACCGGTACTAAAATTATTTCGATACTTTTCGAAATAAAGGACTACAAAAAAATGGCATTATTGGCTTTGTTTTAACAACAAATCTTAGGGTACATTAAACATATGTTTCATATTGCATTTAAGTCCTTAAATAAAATAGTGAACATACAAGACAACTTGTCTTTTAGTAGTAAGTAAGCAAACAAAGGCTCCTAATTAGTCTGCTGACATATGCAGTAACATATTGTGTCATTTATCATTCTATTATTTTGTCGACATTATTAAGGACAAGCAGTAAAAATTGATTATTAATCTACTTGTTCATTTACTGTTAAAATCTGCTTACTTTCTGTTTTAACATGTTAAATCTACACTTATGTTAAAATGTAATAATCACGTATTCTTCTGTTGTTTGATACGTTAGTTTTGGATGATACCACATATTTGGGTATCAATCCAATACCAAATTGATACAGGATCATACATTGGTCATATTCAAAGTCCTCATGTGTACAGGGACATAGTTCCTGACATTATAAACATAATATACATAAAAAAAAAAACGAAAGAAGATGTGATGCCGAAAATTATTCATTAGTATCACGGTACTATACTAATACCGGTATACCGTACAACCCTACTAGTTACTATGATAATCTAAGTCACAGCAGCTCAGACGAGGCACCAAGCAGTGTGGGTGGGGAGCGTTTCCACAGAGTGTTTCTAGAGCGGCCAGTCTTAAGTGCGGGTGTCAGGGACAGATGAGGTAGGAGATCTTCACAACAAAGTTCTAAAGCTTAGTCATGTATCAGATGTATCAGATTGTAGGTGGGCTTTTCATATTATTGCTGTTTGTTGCATTTTTGTTGCGTTTGTAAAACATGTCGATCAAGAAGGGGTGTGACGTTTATATGTTGTCAATATTCAGTGTTTTATCGTTCATAGTTAATACTGCAAACCCCACAATATTTAGTTTATTTATTTATATTTATATATTTATATTATTTAGTTTATATTATATTATATTATATTTATATTATTTATATTATATATTATTATATATTATTATATTATATTATTATTATATATTATTATATATTATTTATATTATATTATTATATTATATTTATATTATTTATATTATATATATTATATAGTTTATATATTATTTATTTATATTTATATATTTATATTATTTAGTTATTTAGTTGCCAGCAACCCTCAAGTTGCTGGCACGGCCACTCTACCAACCGAGCCATACCGCTCTGGGTGTCTCATTCAGTAAAAAAAAACAAAAACATTCCATTGTGGTCTGGTGGTCTGTCATAAGGTTTAAGCATTCAATCAGACATTATTGTGAGGTTTTGCATTACAGTTCCTAAAAATAGATATACCGGTCCCCAGACACATACACCCCTCCCCCCCCAAGTCAAAATAATTGCCCAGGCCTGTAATAAACTGTCATGAACACATGGAGGAAATATGAAAAAACAATATCAGGCCCCATAAGGGCATTTCCACTCAATGGGTGTAATTTGCTGTGTGTAACCCTCTAAAGCAGCTGTGTCCAAAGTGCGGTCCGGGGGCCATTTGCAGCCCACACCTATTTTTTTTTAATGCCTCGTTGTCCATTTTAAGAATAATGTGGAAAAAAAAAAACACAAGTGGAGTAAAACAGCAAAAATGTAACAACGTTGCAATGTTGACTCTAATAACATAACGCTGCCATGCAGGCTGTTTTTTTGTTTGTTTTTTTACTTTAAAAGGGAATTGCACTTATTTGGCAATGTTGCCTTTTGTTGACAGTCATTATGAAAGACATGATGTAATATATATATATATATATATATATATATATATATATATATATATATATATATATATATATATATATATATATATATATATATATATATATATATATATTTAAATGCATTTATGGATGCATTTATTTATTTTTTTGCTTATTGCCAAACAACAAAGACATGGCCGCCGCCGAAAAATGAAGAAATAGCCAGCACCAAAGAAGTACAAATATCTGCCAAAAGACTAAGAATATAGTTGCCACCAACGAAGAAGAAATGTATGCCACATTAAAGTGAAAAAATAGCCATGACCGCCACCAAAAAATAATCCATCCAGCTGTATAATCACTCGCCATACAGCAATAGATATTTGTATATTACCTGACCGCTACTGTTGCTATCTCTTTGTTGATAATGTACTACTCTTTATTTTATGCTGCCCTTTTTTTGCTGCAGCTGTTACATATACTGTAATATTGTACATGGTAATTAGGATTTGTTATATATTGCATAAATATAATATAGTATATCTGTATATATTATATACTGTATATATAATATGTAAATATTACATATGTTCTATTTTATATTGCTACTATGGTACATTTTTAGTCCATACCTTTTTTTGTTTTCGCCCTCTTTTTGTGCCCTTGTGTGCATTATCCTTCCCAACCTTTGTAACTGAGCTACTGAGTGGAAACATTTCCCTTGTGGATCATTAAAGTTTGTCTAGGTCTAATAGTCGCCGAACCAGGAAAAAGAAATAGCCGCTAAAAACTGAAAGGGAATAGCAGCTAAAAAACGAAGAAATAGTCGCCAACAAAGAAGCAGCATGTCTCGTTACCATAACCTGGAGAGTAGAAGGATGTGGACATAAACCAAGAGGTTGGTCAACTTTGGCATTCAACTTAGACCCGGAGATGTCGAGGAAGACATGAAAAAACGCTTTGTAGAATTGTTTTTCTTTCTTTTAAACCTGCATGAAGATTACGAACATACAAACATCCCATCAGTCGGCATCCTTGTGAGAGCAGACATTGTACAGTAAGTGATTGTTCTATGTTGGTAGTTTGTATTTCTTGTTTAGCACTTGGCAATACTGCTACATGATGCTTAGTGTTTCACTAAAAATGGATCTGTTTAGCACTCAGCTTCTAAAACGTGTATCTCATCCTCCCTATATTCAGGCTCAAAAATACAAGGTTCTGGATGTCGAACAACAAAGACGACATGGCTGCCACCAAAAAAAATTGTCGCCCAACCAGTAAAAAGAAATAGCTGCTAAAAAGGAATCTTAAAAAATGACGACCAAGAAGCAGCAGGTCTCGTGACCATAACATCGGAACCATGTAAACGTTTATGATGACCCTTCGTATTTAAGAATCGGAATCGAGATTTGTTAAGAACCAGAATCAACACAGGGAACATAATGTATATCATGTCGTTGGAACCCGTATCGTTCAAATTCAAACAATGCCCAACCCTACTTAGGATGACTCATAGAAGTGACAGGTCTGAAAGTAACAAGTGAGTTTTTCCGCATAGAAATAGCAAATAGATGAAATATAGCCTCACGGCATCTATGCCAGCTGCATGTTAAAACGATGTCCTTTAGTGACTAAAACAAAATCAAATTCAAAAAATAATTTAGCTAACAGGAGTGTGCTGAGATAATTGGCTGACCTTCAGGCAAGTGTGTGTATATTTGGGGACGTGTAGCGAAGCCTATGATGAGGTTGCCAGGCTCATCTTCACTGTGCGCATCTTTTAGTACTCAACGAGCTTTGAGGCGATCACATGAAATAAATCCAGCAGCGACCTTGCTTTTGGACTTAAAAACAACTCTCTCTCACACACACACACACACACACACACACACACACACACACACACACTCCCCCTGATGTCAATAAATGAAGACAGCCTGGAAGCTCTTTTCATAATTTATATCAAGTTTATGAGACACTCTGCTGGTCTGTGGTAAACGACCAAAGGGTGTTTTTTTTTTTCTCTTTTGTTTAGCTTTTTGAAAGAAAATAAGTCGCCAGGTGACTGAACAATCATCTCCAAAACCCAACCTCCTCTCAGGCCACGTCTCACAAAAAACTAAACTTTTTTTTTATTGCTGGATGACTCCATTGTTTATGAAAGCTTCCAGGTCTATATTTATAGTTCATGAACAGATTCCAATCAACTTAACATACAGCTATATAATTGGGCTCTTTCAGATACGATACAGCACCGATACTGGAGCCTTGAGTATTGGCCAATACCAATATTGACGATACCAGCACAAATCATATACGATTATGTTGTGTGGAATGTTAGAACTATATTCAAACAAGTGGAAATGGTCAAACAGAACAATGGTAGGTATGAAAATCACTAAACTATTCATTATTAGCTGTCTGTCTTTAAGTTAAAGTAGGGTGGTAAGTAGGGATGATGTTCAAAACCGGTTCTCCCGGTTGTTCGATAAGAAAAGAACCGATTCCATGGACTCGAATCCCTTTTTGAGAACCGGTTCCCGTTATCGAGGCCACTATAGTAAAGAAAGAGTTGGTTCTTTATTCGAATCCCTGGGAACGAATCCCTTCCCACAGGAAATGCCCTGTTGGACGGCAATGTTCTGCCCATTTGATTGTAGACTCTTACTGACACCTTGTGGCGATATGAAAATACTACGCGTCATTAGTTTGGGCACTTCCGGGTTGGCAACGTTTGTTCTGTTCATGAGACAATTGAGAAGTAGACAAGTTGTGTTAGCTCTTAAAAGCCTTGGAAAAGATAAGTCTGTAAGTAAACTGTTTAACTTGTTTATGTAACTCAATATTAAGGTGGAAAGTGGTTACATTTGATAGTAAGATGTTTATTGAAAAACGATTTTTGTGCACTGTTTCAATGGATTTTTTGAGGACTTAAAATGGCTGCCAGTCGTGTATTTCCACCATCGAAATAGTTTCAACACTCAGAAGTATTTGTTTGATGATAGTACTGTATATTTGTGTGAAGCTAATATTTACAATCTTGTGTATTACATTTCAGTATGTTAATTGAATCACATAGCTTATACATTTGTCATTGTGTGTATTTCAGTTTTAAAAAAAAATAACAGTCCAGTGCAAGACAAAAGAAAGATAGGAAAAGACAAAGCAAGATCAACAACAATAAAGAGCCTGAATGGATTAATCTGCTTTGGAACTTTATTAGATGTCTTGGATTGTTTGGTAGCTGTCTGCCTGTGTGTGTATAGTTAGTATGTTCCAATAGCAGAAGAAGTGCACTTTTTGGAGAGCTGTATTATTTTCAGTTTTGTGCCCAAGGGACGGATTTTATTTAACACTATATTATTATTTATGCACCTATAGTGATCACAGAGACAGGTTGTTTTTGTGTTACTGTATATATTTGTTTTTCTGAAAAATCCCACTTAATATACTTTGGGTAACAACAGTCAATATTTATTTATTTTATTTTTTTAGGGGGGTAACAGTCAATATTTATTTATTCATTTAATGTAATTGTATTCTTATAAAATAAAAGTGAGCTTTTGTTAAACCAAATATTGTGTTTTTTTCCATATACAACAACCTATCTGGATTCGATAAGAGAATCGATGAGGAATCTGTTCGATAAGAGGATTTGATAATGAGCTCGAACTCGATAATTTCTTATCAAACATCATCCCTAGTGGTAAGTTAACTGTACGTTTTGTGTTTAAGTAATGTGTGACTATAATTATTTGATACTTGTTTAAAATATTATTTAATTTATGACACGTGTGTCCAGTTTGTGTGCTATTGTGTGCTTAGCTGTTGTGTAGCTGCTAGCTCATAGTAGCCTATAGCCTACCATGTGAACCTTTTTTTTAAATGACTTGACTATATTGGAAGAAAAACCAACCTTGTGTTTATTAGAGATTTAGATATTAAATGGCTGTCCAGCTTTGCACAAGTAAACAGGCTGTAGGACTGATTGTATGAAAAAAGTATCCAAAAACCGCCAATGATACTCCATTTACACATCATGACCTGAATGTTAACCAAGTTTTAGCAGTATTGTTACTACAAGCACTAACGGAGACAGATTATTTTTAGCCGCCCCGTGATCACGGAGAGTTAACTAGCTTATGCTGCTATATTGACATATTGAGCTGCTGCATCGCCTCTGAGTTGGTGAAAGTTAATTCTAGATTAAAAATCATGCCTCTCACCTATATAGTAGAAGGATGTGGACATAAACCGAGAAGTTGGTCAACTTAGACCCGGAGACGGCGAGAAAGACACGAAAAAACGCTGTTTTGCAGAATCATTTTTTTTTCTTTTAAACCTGCGTGAAGATTATAAGTATTCTTCTAAACCGGAAGATATAAACATTCTTTCAGTCGGCATCTTCGTGAGAGCAGACATTGTACAGTAAGTGATTGTTTTATTACGTTGGTAGTTTGTAAATCTTGTTTAGCACTTGGTAATACTGCTACTTGATACTTACTAAGCTGGATCTGTTTAGCACGCAGCTTCTAAAACTTGTAGATCTTCCTCCTTAAGTTCAGGCTCAAAAATATAAGGTTCTGGATCATCTTTTGTCCTAAAGTCGTCTTTGTTGTCTCTCACGAAGTCTGTCATGACTAGTAGTATTGTTGTTGAAGGCACAAGCAAACATTGTGATGCGTCTGTGAAATTAATACACTGTTGTATGCTAAACAAGTTACAAAATATGTAAATATTACATGTTACTATGAATGTGCTTTTTACTACATTAAATATATACTTACATTGCGTATATAAAACGTCGCTTTTCGAGGTTTTTTTGGGCAAGTTTTTTGGAGCGCTTTATTGGTAGAGTGAATCCAATTACCTGACTTTTGCTAGCATTCATTTACGATTTAGAATGCGTTAAAAAAAAAAGGAAAACATAAGTGTTCATATCTTACATAAGGATTGTGAATGTTAATTTAGTTGTGAGACAGGAAGACAAAACATTAGCACCTCTAGCATAGCAATGTGAGCTACATGCTAACATTACACCCACATTTTAACAGCAACATCATGCCGGGTGGCGTTGTGGTTGGAATGTCCGCCCTGAGGTCGGTAGGTCGTGAGTTCAAACCCCGGCCGAGTCATACCAAAGACCATAAACATGGGAACCATTACCTCCCTGCTTGGCACTCAAGGGTTGGAAGTGGGGGTTAAATCACCAAAATGATTCCCGGGCGCGGCCGCCGCTGCTGCTCACTGCTCACCTCACCTCCCAGGGGGTGAACAAGGGGATGGGTCAAGTGCAGAGGATAATTTCACCACACCTAGTGTGTGTGTGACAATCAGTGGTACTTTAACATTCAACTTCAACCAATTCACAATAAATAAAATTATCAAACTCACAACTATCATATCTGTCAATCAATCAATCAAAGTTGACTTATATAGCCCTAATTCACGAGTGTCTCAAAGGGCTGCACAAGATCCTACATCAGGGCATCTGTAGTGGTTACGGCTTTATTTTAAGATGTGTAGCAAAGCCTCTGGGAGGAGTTTTTTTTCCCTAATAAGCCGCAAACAAAATGTTCAAAGAGACAAAAACATACTTTTGCATGATTGAGGAGCATTTTATTCGACAGTCCAATGTTAAAGTAGCAGGAAGTAGCCCAAAAACCATAAACAAGTTAAGCCATGTAAAGCATGTTAGCATTAATATCAATGCTTGCCTCCCCACATTTACACAATGCTTCTTTGCAGTTGAGCTTGTATGTATATATATATATATATATATATATACAGTATATATAAATTATATGCTTTCCGCTGAATTAGTCATCCATTTTTGGATTATTCGCTCTCAGGACACTAATCGTCACTCCAGGCGTGCGTTTCTACATTTCCTCTGATGTACTTGCCACATATTCCTCCAGCCATGGCAGAACAAGCGACTCTTAGCCTTTCTTCATCCCACACAATGATGGTCACGTGTCCCGACGTCCCACCGGCACGTCTTTTGTCCAGCTCGGCGAAGCCGCCTTTCGCCGTTTGTCTTATTGCGTAAGTGCAGAGGTGGACGCCTGGCGCCCGGGCCCTCGCGTGCGCACGGACCTTTTGTTTGGAACGCCCCGAGAGGACATTCTTCTCGTGACAGGCGCCGTGTTCTGGTGGAAGCCCCCGCTGAGCGCCCCGCTGGCAGGTTAAGTGCTTTGCACATCACCACGGGGACCGCGGGGGCCCGGGCAGGCAAAGTTCATGTTCTCTCGCCTTCTCTTCGTAGCCTTTTACAGTTTCGTGCTGCTTTTTTTTGTTGTTGTTGACAGTTTGACACAGATCGGGTTGACAATAATTGAACGCCATTCATCCAATAATTTCCCTCACTTCTTAGAGCAGGTGTCACCAACCTTTTTGAAACCAAGAGCTACTTCTTGGGTACTGATTAATGCGAAGGGCTACCAGTTTGATACACACTTAAATAAATTGCCAAAAATAGCCAATTTGCTCAATTTACCTTTAACTCTGTTATTATTAATAATTAATGATATTTACACTTAATTGAACAGTTTAAAAGAGGAGAAAACACACAAAAAAATGACAATTACATTTTGAAACATAGTTTATCTTCAATTTCGACTCTTTAAAATTCAAAATTCAACCGAAAAAAAGAAGAGAAAAACTAGCTAATTCGAATCTTTTTGAAAAAATTAAAAAAATAATTTATGGAACATCATTAGTAATTTTTCCTGATTAAGATTAATTTTAGAATTTTGATGACATGTTTTAAATAGGTTAAAATCCAATCTGCACTTTGTTAGAATATATAACAAATTGGACCAAGCTATATTTCTAACAAAGAAAAATCATTATTTCTTCTAGATTTTCCAGAACAAAAATTTTAAAAGAAATTCAAAAGACTTTGAAATAAGATTTAAATTTGATTCTACAGATTTTCTAGATTTGCCAGAATAATTTTTTTGAATTTTAATCATAATAAAGTTGAAGAAATATTTCACAAATATTCTTCGTCGAAAAAACAGAAGCTAAAATGAAGAATTAAATTAAAACGTATTTATTATTCTTTACAATGAAAAAAATAAATTTACTTGAACATCGATTTAAATTGTCGGGAAAGAAGAGGAAGGAATTTAAAAGGTAAAAAGGTATATGTGTTTAAAAATCCTAAAATCATTTTTAAGGTTGTATTTTTTTTCTAAAATTGTCTTTCTGAAAGTTATAAGAAGCAAATAAAAAAAAATTATGAATTTATCTAAACAAGTGAAGACCAAGTCTTTAAAATATTTTCTTGGATTTTCAAATTCTATTTGAGTTTTGTCTCTCTTAGAATTAAAAATGTTGGGCAATGCGAGACCAGCCCTCTAGTAAATAAATACAATTTAAAAAATAGAGGCAGCTCACTGGTAAGTGCTGCTATTTGAGCTATTTTTAGAACAGGCCAGCGGGCTACTCATCTGGTCCTTACGGGCTACCTGGTGCCCGCGGGCACCGCGTTGGTGACCCCTGTCTTAGAGGCATCCTACATACTGTGTAGACCAGTGTACTGGGGCTATTTTGATATTATTCGCGATCACTGTCAAAACCGATACAATGTATATCCTTTTTATCAAAGAATACAAGTCAGCTTGTCAGCATTATTAGTAGGGCTGTGAATCTTTGGGTGTCCCACGATTCGATTCAATATCGATTCTTGGGGTCACGATTAGATTCAAAATCGATTTTTTTTTTTTTATTCAACGCGATTCTCAATTCAAAAACGATATTTTCCCGAATCAAAAGGATTCTCTATTCATTCAATACATAGATTTCAGCAGGATCTACCCCAGTCTGCTGACATGCAAGCAGAGTAGTAGATTTTTATAATTGTAAAGGACAATGTTTTATCAACTGATTGCAATAATGTAAATTTGTTTTAACTATTAAATGAACCAAAAATATGACTTGTTTTATCTTTGTGAAAATATTGGACACAGTGTGTTGTCAAGCTTATGAGATGCGATGCAAGTGTAAGCCACTGTGACACTATTGTTCTTTTTTTTTTTTTTTTTAAATGTCTAATGATAATGTCTGTGAGGGATTTTTAATCACTGCTATGTTGAAATTGTAACTAATATTGATACTGTTGTTAATATTCATTTTTGTTTCACTACTTTTGGTTTGTTCTGTGTCGTGTTTGTGTCTCCTCTCAATTGCTCTGTTTATTGCTGTTCTAAATGTGTTGCTGGGTCGGGTTTGGTTTTGGAATTGGATTGCATTGTTATGGTATTGCTGTGTATTGTTTTGTTGGATTGATTAATAAAAAAAAAAAAAAAAGATAATAATAATAATTTTTAAAATGAGAATCGATTCTGAATCGCACAACGTGAGAATCGCAATTCGAATCGATTTTTTCCCACACCCCTACTTATTAGCATGTGCATTTCAACTTCCCTCATGTACAAAACCCAAAACAGTGAAGTTGGCATGTTGTGTGAATCGTAAATAAAAACAGAATAAAATGATTTGCAAAATGTATATTCAATTGAATACTGTAAAGACAAGATATGTAATGTTCAAACTGAGAAACATATTTTTTTTTTATTGCAAATAATAATTAACTTAGAATTTAATGGCAGCAACACATTGCAAAAAAGTTGTCACAGGGGAATTTTTACCACTGTGTTACATGGCCTTTCCGTTTAACAACACTCAGTAAACGTTTGGGAACTGAGGAGACACATTTTTGAAGCTTTTCAGGTGGAATTCTTTCCCATTCTTGCTTGATGTACAGCTTAAGTTGTTCAACAGTCCGGGGGTCTCCGTTGTGGTATTTTAGGCTTCATAATGCACCACCCATTTTCAATGGGAGACAGGTCTGGACTACAGGCAGGCCAGTCTAGTACCCGCACTCTTTTACTATGAAGCCACGCTGTTGTAACACGTAGCTTGGCATTGTCTTGCTGAAATAAGCAGGGGCGTCCATGATAACGTTGCTTGGATGGCAACATGTGTTTCTCCAAAACCTGTATGTACCTTTCAGCATTAATGGTGCCTTCACAGATGTGTAAGTTACCCATGTCTTGGGCACTAATACACCCCCATACCATCACGGATGCTGGCTTTTCAACTTTCCACCAATACAAATCTGGATGGTTCTTTTCCTCTTTGTTCTGGAGGACACAATGTCCACAGTTTCCCAAAAACAATTTGGAGATGTGGACTAGTCAGACCACAGAACACTTTTACACTTTGCATCAGTTCATCTTAGATGAGCTCGGGCCCAGTGAAACCGGCAGTGTTTCTGGGTGTTGTTGATGAATGGCTTTCGCTTTGCATAGAGTTTTAACTTGCACTTACAGATGTTGCGACCAACTGTAGCTACTCACAGTGGTTTTCTGAAGTGTTCCTGAGCCCATGTGGTGATGTCCTTTACACGCTGATGTCGGTTTTTGATGCAGTACCGCCTGAGGGATCGAAGGTCACGGGCATTTGATGTTGGTTTTTAGGCTTGCTGATTACATGCAGTGATTTCTCCAGTTTCTCTGAAGCTTTTGATGATATTACAGACCGTAGATGGTGAAATCCCTAAATTACTTGCAATAGCTCGTTGAGAAATGTTGTTCTTAAACTGTTTGACAATTTGTTTACGTATTTGTTGACAAAGTGGTGACCCTCGCCCCATTCTTGTTTGTGAATGACTGAGCATTTCATGGATGTTGCTTTTATACCCGTTCATGGCACCCACCTGTTCCCAATTAGCCTGTTCACCTGTGGGATGTTCCAAATAACTGTTTGATGAGCATTCCTCAACTTTTTCAGTCTTTTTTTGCCACTTGTGCCAGCTTTTTTGAAACATGTTGCAGGCATCAAATCAAATTCCAAATGAGCTAATATTTGCAAAAAATAACAAAGTTTTCCAGTTCCAACGTTAGTTATCTTGTCTTTGCACTCAATTCAATTGAATATAGGTTGAAAAGGATCTGCAAATCATTGTATTCTGTTTTTATTTACCATTTACACAACGTGCCAACTTCACTGGTTTTGGGTTTTGTATATTTACTATGCACTGAAAATGAGTCAACACTAGGGATGGGGTACCTTTTCACAGTGAACCGATACAACACCTGGGAATCGATGCAGGCACGCAATGGTACCAATTTTCAATACTTGCTTATGTTCAGTGTTAATAAATGTCAATTGTTTATTAATTAAATCTACTTGGTTAACATTAAAAACTGAGCACTGTGTTGACCAATGGTTATGTTGATTTGTTGCAGTTCTATGTCTCATTGGCAAGTTTTAGCTTGCCGTTACGATTCCAAGACATTAGAAGGCAGTAGTGTATAGATTATAGTGTTGCCTCGCCAGGAAGTAGTCTTTGCCATTAAGCTAAATGTGCTAGTCTGGTCTTGTTTAGCCTACAAAGTGTTTAATACACAGCAGCTGTTCCGTTGTAGTTTCCATTACCAAATTTGGTGGCGTTGAAATCACCATGTAAAATTGTAAATGCTAACCAGCAGCATGCATCCAATGTAAATGAGCATCGAGCTATCACATTCTGGAAAGTCACTTGCATTCAAGCGTTGTCTGCAAGGCATACTTAATTTGTTGGCATAAACAAATGTAAAATTACCTAAAGCAGATTGGCTGAGCCCTCGGAGTGTTCCTTAAAGGCCTACTGAAACCCACTACTACCGACCACGCAGTCTGATAGTTTATATATCAATGATGAAATCTTAACATTGCAACACATGCCAATACGGCCGGGTTAACTTATGAAGTGCAATTTTAAATTTCCCGCTAAACTTCCGGTTGAAAACCTCTAGGCCGTATAGGCAAATGCTAAGGGCGCCGTCCATCAGGGGGGGCCACGCTAGTGCCACAAATGTTGGAAGAAAAAAAAAAAAAAAAAAAAGTTGGTACTATTATTTCTAAATACAAAAAATAATCCCACGCTAATTAAAATGCAAAGTAAAGCCTAATTAATAGAAATATTATTTGTTACAACATTAACACCCCCCCCCCCCCTCCCCCGCACACTGTGCCCCCTCCCTTCCCGTATCATGACTCTTTTTGGACGTCACCACATAAAAAAGTCAACACAAGATGTCAAAACGTCCAAAAGTGTCAGGTGCCCAGGAAAGAGAAAAGAAGAGGAGGAGAAACGAGAAAAAGACAGAGGTAGCAGGTAGGTAACGTTAGCCTACATGAAATTATTTGTCTGTTACAGAATGTGATAGTAACCTGGCTTCTTAGCATTAAGCTAATGTTACATGATTCGGCAATTGTTAATCAATAAATAGCTAGTTCTGTTTTAACGTCGGGTTAATATTGTGGAGGGGGCTAAATTGTTATGGAAAATAATAATGTAACGTTAGGTAATTACAGTACTCCCACCTTACATTCCTCAGGGACATTAGTATTAGATCTTTTAAGCAGGTTTTTTTTGTTTACATTGTTATTGCCTTCTGGTTAGCTAATGTTTGCCCTGCAGGTAATAGTCACTTTTCCACTCCTTTATATATTAGGTATAGTTGTAAGCCTAGTTGTTAAAGTGCACATCATTAATGTTAATTAAGCAATATCACATGAGAGGGAATGCTGTTTTTTAATTTGAGCACTGCTGTGATTCGGTTAAAGATAATAATAACATAACATTCTCATATAATATGTTAATTTGCTTTCTTTAAGTAAAAAAAAAGGTCAAAGACAAAGCTATTCAGTTTCTTGTGAGTATATACACTTCACTGCTGATGTGGGGGGGGGCGCCACCTAAAATCTTGCCTAGGGCGCCAGATTGGTTAGGGCCAGGCCTGTATGCGCGTGACGTCAATGGTTGAAACGGAAGTATTCGAACACATTGTATCTCAATACAAACAGCTCTGTTTTCATCGCAAAATTCCACAGTATTCCAGACATCTGTGTTGGTGAATCTTTTGCAATTTGTTTAATGAACAATGGAGACTGTAAAGAAGAAAGCTGTAGGTGGGATCGGTGTATTAGCGGCTGGCTGCAGCAACACAACCAGAAGGACTTTGAGGATAGCAGACGCGCTATCCGACGCTAGCCGCCGACCGCATCGATGATCGGGTGAAGTCCTTCGTCGCGCCGTCGATCGCTGGAACGCAGGTGAGCACGGGTGTTGATGAGCAGATGAGGGCTGGCGTAGATGGAGAGATAATGTTTTTATCATAGCTCTGACGAGGTCCCGTAGCTAAGTTAGCTTCAATGGCGTCGTTAGCAACAGCATTGCTAGGCTTCGACAGGCGGCACAGCATTAACCGTGTAGTTACAGGTCCAGTGTTTGGTTCGGTGTCTCCTGATAGTAGTATTGTTGATCTGCTGTCTATCCTTCCAGTCAGGGGCTTATTTCTTTTGTTTCTATCTGCCTTTAAGCACGATGCTATCACGTTAGCTCCGTAACTAAAGTGCTTCACCGATGTATCGTCGTGGAGATAAAAGTCACTGTGAATGTCCATTTCGTGTTCTCGACTCTCATTTTCAAGAGGATATAGTATCCGAGGTGGTTTAAAACATAAATCCGTGATCCACAATAGAAAAAGGAGAAAGTGTGGAATCCAATGAGCCAGCTTGTACCTAAGTTACGGTCCGAGCAAAAAAAGATACGTCCTGCACTGCACTCTAGTCCTTCACTCTCACGTCCCTCATCCACAAATCTTTCATCCTCGCTCAAATTTATGGGGTAATCGTCGCTTTCTCGGTCCGAATCACTCCCGCTGCTGGTGTAAACAATGGGGAAATGTGAGGAGCCCTTCAACCTGTGACGTCACGCTACTTCCGGTACAGGCAAGGCTTTTTTTATCAGCGACCAAAAGTTGCGAACTTTATCGTCGATGTTCTCTACTAAATCCTTTCAGCAAAAATATGGCAATATCGCGAAATGATCAAGTATGACACATAGAATGGATCTGCTATCCCCGTTTTTAAAAAAAAAAGTAATTTCAGTAGGCCTTTAAGTGCTTGTTACCCTGCCAGGGAATATGGTACCTTTTTTTTAATTTTTTTTTATCTCTTTGATACCCAACAGAATTTGGTCAGTACCAAAATTGGTACCCGTCCCTGTTCAAAACACCGTCATTATTCTGTAACATCTGGTCACACAATGTCTTACTTATTGTAAGTGCTGGTGACTTTTAGGGAAAAATGTCACTTCCAAAATGTACAATGTGTAGTCTTGTACCTTTTTAAAGATATACACTATAACAGGGCAATTGGGGTTTACAAAATACATACTCCTGAGATCGCGTTACATACAGAAATCTTTTTTTTAATTTTTTTTAGCCCTTTTTCTTTTAGCTTTGAACATCACTAAGTCCATAATTTATTTTCAGTGAGTTATCTTTTTCTAAAATTATTTTCTTTTTGGAGACTTTCATAAAGATTTACTTTGCAAGTTTGTAAACACAACATCATTTGGTGAAAAAAATAACGCAATGAAACGGGTGTAAATTCAGGGTCCATGATCGCGTTATATAGAACGTTGCCTTTTATCGAACTTAGAGTGCATAATAAAATGGCTGGTAGTGTACTTCCACTCATAAGGTTGTCTTATCCTCATTCATGTGAGAATCCTGCGTGTGACTGAATCGTTAAGGCAGTGTTTTTCAACCTTTTTTGAGCGCATTTTTTGCGTTGAAAAACACGCAAAAATCACCAGCAGAAGTCATTAAATAAACGAAACTCAGTTGACAGTAAAAAGTTGTTGTCACAATTGTTGGATAGGACTTTAAACCGTAACCAACCATGCATCAATGTAGCTCTTGTCTCAAAGTATGTGTACTGTCACGACCTGTCACATCACGCCGTGACTTTTCCTGTGTCAGGTTTTACTTCTTGTCTTGCGCTCCTATTTTGGTAGCTTTTTCTCTTTTTTTTGGTGTTTTCCTGTAGCAGTTGCATGTCTTCCTTTTGAGCGATATCTCCCGCATCTACTTTGTTTTAGCAATCAAGAATATTTCAGTTGTTTTCATCCTTCTTTGTGGGGACATTGCTGATTGTCATGTCATGTGCGGATGTATATTGTGGACGCCGTCTTTTGCTCCACAGTAAGTCTTTGCTGTCGTCCAGCATTTTTTTTTTTTTTACTTTGTAGCCAGTTCAGTTTTAGTTTCGTTCTGCATAGCCTTCCCTAAGCTTCAATGCCTTTTCTTAGGGGCACTCACCTTTTTGTTTATTTTTGGTTCAAGCATTAGACACCTTTTGACCTGCACGCTGCTTCCCGCTGTTTCCGACATCTACAAAGCAATTAGCTACCGGCTGCCACCTACTGATATGGAAGAGTATTACACGGTTACTCTGCCGAGCTCTAGACAGCACCGGCACTCAACAACAACACATAATTTGCAGATTATAATTACTGTTTTGCAAAAAATATTTGTAACCCAAATAGGTGAAATTAGATAATCTCCCACGGCACACCAGACTGTATCTCACGGCACAAACCTGCGTGGTTGTCGTTAAGGAGTCGGACTATCCAGAATAGGTGCAATGTGCTTAAACAACCACCAGGTAGCATTTGTGAGCAGATAATACCACATCATCTCTTTCTGGCTTATCCGTACTTATAAGGTCAGTAGTGTGTTCTTCACTCACATTTTGAGTGAGGGATGAGGTAAAAATCGACCTGGGGCCATTGTACTTTTCTTAGACTGGGATTGACAAGTGATCAGTCCAGGGTGTGTCCAAGGTAAAGACAGATAAATATTGCTGTGCAGAAATAGGTGTAAAATTTCCATAAATAAGTTCCTGATGGAAAAATGAAGTTCGCCATTACACTTTCATCAAAATAAGAGTCTCCGTCTATGCGGATGCTCCTCGTTATCGACCCTCCCCCATTTCACAGCGCAGCATATTGAGGGATCTGCGAAGGGATTTTCATTTACCTGGAACTCCGAACTTTTCTTGGTCCTGAATTCATGTTGGCCATGATTGCATCCCCGCTGACCTTATTATAAAGAGTGAGCGTCCTCGCCAGAGACTGAGGCGGGCGGAGAAAAGAAATGGGTCGTCTCTGCAGGTTCTCCGTCAGGCACTGACCGGCGCAGTCATGTGACTAATGCTGTAAATGTGGCGGCCCGCGAACAGTCCGAAAGAGCCCGAGCGGCCGCCTTTATGGCGCCGTGTTCTCCACGCCGCTGTCTGGCTGATTCATCGAGAGAAGCAATTTAGCCTTTGTCTCACTCGCTTTTTCATCTTCACTCCACAAAGCCACAGAAGCGAAATGATGGCGTGACAAAGTGGCGGCTTTGAAATATAAAGAGAGATCAAGGCTGATGTATACGTGTCACTCAGCGCACTCCTATTCACTGTCATCAAGTCCTGTGACACACCTCACACCGTGTTTGCTGACAAATTGGCGCTGCGCTGTCGTTGGCGTTGGGTGATTGGCACGTCCATCATGTTCCCATTAAAGGTCCCTGATTCATTTATTTATTTATTTATTTATTTATTTATTTATTTTTTTTTATTTATTTTTTTTTTAATAATGTCCTGCCCAGCTTCTCGGGCAAATCATATAGCAGATGTAGATGCCCATATCGGCTGTTCAGATTTACTTTACAAAAGAGAAGTGTAGGATACTTCTCTTGTTGCCTTACTTGTATTTTGACTTTATTAAATGTATTTATATTATCATTTGGTGCAGCCGGGCCGGAGCAGGAGGGGATAGAAAGAGAGAAAAAGGAAGACAGAGGGGGGAATTGTGGGGACAAGAGGGGGATTAGACAGAGAGACAAAAACAACAACAGCAAACACAACAACAACAACAACAGAGCAACATCAGCAAATACGATATGTACAAATATGATGGTAAAAGTAATAGCAAATAAGCAGTTAGCAAAAATAAAAATAAAAATACAGAAATGACAATGAGCATTATTACACTAAAAATGGAGCAATATGAATACCAATAGAAATAGTGCTATTGATAATAAACAATACCAATACTTTACCTTTATTATCAACAATACAATTGTTCAAATGCAACAATACATATATGTAATGATAACTTGAGATACGAAAGAATGCAGAAAAATGGAGGGGAAGAAAGAGAAGCAACCTACATTAACCTTGTAGATTGTTATAGTAACAATAGGTTAAGCTTTGTCAGTGTGCCATGTGTTATACCCAGTTTACTCTAGGGCAACAATGTTAATATGTTTGATGAAACGTGATTATGTGCATGAGTGTATGTGTGCATATGTACTTGTATATGTACAGTATGTGTATGTGTGTGCTTGTACAGCGAATGTATATGTACAGTATGTGTATACAGTATGTGTGTTTGAACAGTGAATGTATATGTACAGTATGTGTAAATGTGTGTTTGTACAGTGAATGTATATGTACATTATATGTATGTGTGTGTTTGTACAGTGAATGTATATGTGTAGTATGTGTATACAGTATGTGTGTTTGTAAAGTGAGTGTATATGTACAGTATGTGTATATGTATGTTTTGACAGTGAATGTATATGTACAGTATGTGTATACAGTATGTTTGTATAATGAATGTGCGTGTGGATGTACGAACTTTGAGTGTGTAAATATGTACTGTATTTATTTGTATATGTATGTGGGAGCATAGGTATCTATGTATGTGTGTGAGTATATGTGAATTTGCATGTACAATACATTTGACTCCCAGTGTGTGCGGGAGCCAGAGTACGGCCCCAGCCTCCCCGAGAGCCCATCCCACAAACAGTAGGTGTGGCGCCCAGGGAACCAGGGGCCACCGCCCCCACGCAGCCAAGCCGGACAGCGACAGGAACCCCAGAGCCTGGCCCACCGCGCCGCCCACAAGGGCCAGCAGCAGGCCGCAGACAGACGCACCCGGCAGAGGACAAGGCACGAGAAAAGCAGGGGGCAGCCAGACCCCAAGCCAGCGAGAGACCACACCCCACACGGACAGAAAGGCGGGACGCCCCGCCCGAGGGGCCCGGAGACCCCCCGCAACCGGACGGGAAGACCGCCCCCGCCCCACCGGCAACAGGGCCCCCACCCCGGAGAGCGCGGCGAGGCCAGCCCACGGCCACCCACCCAAGCCGGCCGCCACAGGACCACCCAGCACGGGGCCACAGGAACCACCCACCCCACGCGCAGGGACCCCAACGATGGAGATGGAACAACCAGCAACCGCCCCGCCGAGTCCCCCCCCCCCCCCCTGAGGTAGGGGAATAAATAAATAAAATAAATAAATACATAATAATAATAATAATAATATTAATACAATATATTTTAAAAAATAAGAATAAATAAATAATTAAATCTATTTATTAAAAAATAAAAATAAATTAAAAGAAGATCACAGACATGCTGACACACAAGGTCGCTACCCCAACAACTGGCCGACTCGCAGCACCTCGGAATACTCTGTAGCACCAAGCTACCACAGTAGACGCAGGGACCAGACCCAGCAGGCCGCAACCAAGACAGGCACCCGGAAGGGATGGACGGTGGGACCCAGGAGCTCCAGACACGCAGTCTGGATGCAGTAGCCTGAGGCGCCGACCACCACCCGACAGGCAGGCCCAGAACGTACCCCCAGAAATATGCATACATATATATATATATACATACACGTAAACATACACATGTACACATACACACACATACACATACACATATATACATACATACATACATACATACATACACACACACACACACACACACACACACACACACACACACACACACACACACACACACACATACATATACACAGTTTGTCAGCCCCGACAACCACCACGCGCGCGCGCTGCCACCAGTCACAACATCAGCCACCCCCCTGCACCAGACCCAGCAGCCACGGGCGCCCACACCACAAACAAACGGCAGCAGAAACAGCAGCCACAACACCCCCAGACAGCCAGCACCACCCAATCAAATCAAAGCGATCAAAAAAAACCGTGGCCGGCAACCACACGCCAACAGGATCAGAGACCAGCCAGCGCCAGCCCGCCAGCAAGCCCAAACGCCAACACGCAAACAAGAGACACCAACACCCACCCCCACCAAAAGACCCCACCACCCCACCCAATATTAATTTTTTTCAATGATTTAGTATCACAATAGTCTATTGCACAGGTGTCAAACTCAAGGCCCAGGGGCCTAAATCTGGCCCGCCACAACATTTAACAGTTGCCTGCCACATCACTTTAATTTGGCCCGTCCCCTAATTTCATCATGGCACAGCGCATAATTCTCATGGATGGATCTTATACAATGAAATGTCATTTTCAGCACAAACCCGTTCAAGAGTAGACACACATTGTACAGGAACGGTGATGGGTCGCCACTTATCGCGCAACAGTAAAAGGTGGTAAAAAGGTAGACGCTAGGGGAGGATGACTTGTGGATCTCAAACTGGGCTCCTATGAAGGGGCTTCAGTCTGGAGTGCGAAAAAAAAAACTCCATAGCGAAGCACATATACATGTTGCGACATACAACTCCAGACTTGCAACGAGGGCAGTCCCCTGATTAGGTACACTGGTCCGCAGTCACTTGATTAGGTACGCTGGTCCGCAGTCACTTGTTTGGGTACGCTGGTCCGCAGTCACTTGATTGGGTACGCCGGTCCCTGCAGTCACTTGATTGGGTACACTGGTCCCTGCAGTCACTTGATTGGGTACACTTGTCCCTGCAGTCACTTGATTGGGTACACTTGTCCCTGCAGTCACTTGATTGGGTACACTTGTCCCTGCAGTCACTTGATTGGGTACACTGGTCCCTGCAGTCACTTGATTGGGTACACTGGTCCGCAGTCACTTGATTGGGCACACTGGTCCGCAGTCACTTGATTGGGCACACTGGTCCGTAGTCACTTGATTGGGTACACTGGTCCGCAGTCACTTGATTGGGTACACTGGTCAGCAGTTGGTCTGCAGTACCCTGATTAGGTACACTGGTCAGCAGTCACTTGATTGGGTACACTGGTCCGCAGTCACTTGATTGGGTACACTGGTCCGCAGTTGGTCTGCAGTACCCTGATTAGGTACACTGGTCAGCAGTCACTTGATTGGGTACGCTGGTCCGCAGTCACTTGATTGGGTACGCTGGTCCGCAGTCACTTGATTGGGTACGCTGGTCCGCAGTTGGTCTGCAGTCCCCTGATTAGGTACACTGGTCCGCAGTCACTTGATTGGGTACACTAGTCCGCAGTTGGTCTGCAGTCCCCTGATTAGGTACACTGGTCCGCAGTCACTTGATTGGGTACACTGGTCCGCAGTTGGTCTGCAGTCCCCTGATTAGGTACACTGGTCCGCAGTCACTTGATTAGGTACGCTGGTCCGCAGTCACTTGATTGGGTACACTGGTCCGCAGTCACTTCATTGGGTACACTGGTCCACAGTCACTTGATTGGGTACACTGGTCCGCAGTTGGTCTGCAGTACCCTTATTAGGTACACTGGTCAGCAGTCACTTGATTGGGTACACTGGTCCGCAGTCACTTGATTGGGTACACTGGTCCGCAGTTGGTCTGCAGTACCCTGATTAGGTACACTGGTCAGCAGTCACTTGATTGGGTACACTGGTCCGCAGTCACTTGATTGGGTACACTGGTCCGCAGTTGGTCTGCAGTACCCTGATTAGGTACGCTGGTCCGCAGTCACTTGATTGGGTACGCTGGTCCGCAGTCACTTGATTGGGTACGCTGGTCCGCAGTCACTTGATTGGGTACGCTGGTCCGCAGTCACTTGATTGGGTACGCTGGTCCGCAGTCACTTTATTGGGTACGCAAGGTCCGCAGTCACTTGATTGGGTACGCAAGGTCCGCAGTCACTTGATTGGGTACGCAAGGTCCGCAGTCACTTGATTGGGTACGCAAGGTCCGCAGTCACTTGATTGGGTACGCAAGGTCCGCAGTCACTTGATTGGGTACGCAAGGTCCGCAGTCACTTGATTGGGTACGCAAGGTCCGCAGTCACTTGATTGTATCTTTCGTGGATGCATCTGTTTGAGTGTAAGCCTGCAGCGTAAGGACTAGATCTGACCAATCTAAGTCTATGAGCACAAACTGATCAAGCCTACTCTGATGAGCGGCGAAACATCTTCCGAGACAAACCAAGCAGTCCAGTTGCAAACGAGATGCAGCGTATCCGTGTTCCACAACCTTGCTGCTCTCGCAAACGCGATAGCCAGGCGAGTGTCCATGAGAGACAAGAAAGGAGGTTGTTGCGTTTTCACTGTGCTGTCGTCTGGGAGAGTCTCGAAGGAGCAACCTTGCCATGTCGCTTGCAGCCAGGGATATCTAGATTAGAATGATTGTGGTGTTCGGGTCTGTGGGACCCGTTTTCATATTTTATTAAAAGAAAAATTATACAATGAATTAATTTTTCAATCTGAGACTCACATACTTTGGCTCATTTTCTGTGAAGAACATATATCAGAATACATATTTAATGACCACACCCCATACAACCCCCCCTACACATTTCTATTACATATAAGATGTCTGGGTCCACTGGACCCGGGACTAATAGAAGTGTGGAAATTGATGTTCTGTGTACCACACACACACACACACACACACACAAAGCAGGCCTAGACAGGAGGAGGACAGTGTGTAGGTACACAGAACATCAGAGGGTCAAATGTGCGAGAAAATGAGAGCAGACAGTGTTGACAAACAATGCTGCAACATTGTGTGGGAACCGCAGGTGCAAAAACACAAAATAAGAATCCCTGTGGGATGCAGAAACTAGCAGAGAAGTTTTCCGTGAAACGTTCATATTGTTGTTACTCAGCCAGCGTTTGTGGGTCTGATGGACCCGTTGCATTTTGTGGCTTTTAATGCCTCACAATCAAACACTTTTATGTTAAAATACTGAACAGATGTCTATTGGGATAAGGTAAACATCTGTTCAGTATTTTATCATAAAAGTGTTTGATTGTGAGGCATTAAAAGCCACAAAATGCAACAGGTCCATCAGACCCACAAACGCTGGCTGAGTAACAACAATATGAACATTACACAAGATTTTACATAGAAATTCAGGCTTTTGTCCACGGTGAAAGTCGTCCCCTCAGTAAATGAAGAGTTCATGAGGGTCAGGCGAGTCCTTATGGTCCATTTCAGCTGAAAATAACAATATATAAATAATAGATGTCAGTGTTTATCTCACGGCAACAACAAGGTTTCTGGAACCTGAAGTATCACCTCGCTAACAGGATGTAAAGACTGAAGAACTAACTTACTATTAACTATTTACAAACTATTACATCGAGCCAAATATGCCGTTGTGTGCAAACCATGTCTTTGTGTACGAACCCTTTTATTCATTAATTTTGTGTCCCGCTTTTCTTGGAAAAAACATGCCAAAGCGGACTTTTCTCACAGCGGAGAAGACACGATCTCTCGTTCAGGTTCAGCTGTGTCTCTCTTAATAGCACACACACACGGCCCCTCCTCCCCTTTGTCTGCTCCTTTCTCTCCCGTCAGCTGCTCATTTGTTGTTGACAATGCTAAGCGGATTTTACTTTTTTTAAATATGCATGTGTGTATGTATATCTGTGCGTATATATATATATTTTTTTTAATTAATTATTGTGATTTCTAATCGCTTGTGAGGGCACCGGAGATATGTGTGTTAAGCAGTGCATGAGCACAATGTGTCTGTCATGTCCTCATGTGTCATGTCTTTTTATTTTTTCGGACTATAATGTGCAATAATGTTGTGTGTATATGTATATATATGCATATGTATGGATATATGCATGTGTGTGGATATATACATATATATATATATATATAGATACATATCTTCTTTTTTATCTTTTTTTGTACTATTTATATTACTAAATTATTGTGGATGCACCTTAGGGGATCTGCTCCAATTTCGTTGTTCTTTGAACCTGTTCACTGTAATAAGGACAAATAAAACTCTATTCTATTCTGTTCTATTCATACAACACAGTTCAGCCTGTTGTTGTTGTTTTGATTTGATTTGTTCATAAAGAAAACGTTAGTGATTTAGTGTATTTATATGTATGTGTGTGTGTATATATATATATATATATATATAATATAGCACTTTATATTGTGTTCAAACCTTCTCTAGAATATGAACTTTTGTTGAGGCTTGTACCCGATATTTATATTTACATTGTTTCTTATCGAGAAAATTGCTTCCACATATACAAACTTTTCTATTTGCGAACACTGTTTAAGATTAATCAGGTTCGTAAATCCAGGTTCCACTGTAACTTGAACAGCCCAATATTTGGACTCAAATGCAGTTTTTTTTAGAATTTCATACAGGAACACCTTTTGAATGTGCTAAATTTGTTTTGCTCAAGTTTTATCCAAAGTCCTACCCGTGTTTATTTTTAAGTGACATTTGCCAATGAGCACAATAGTTAGAATCTCCTCCCTCATATTTGCACTGACGTATGCATTGACATGATCACTGACCGTTCAACGCGGGTGTGAATATTTGGTTTCATCCGATTCCTGGGGCGACAATTTGATTACAAATCTATTCTCGATGAAACAAGATTCCCGATTCAAACCAATTCTCGCAATGTATTATTTGATATAGCAATTGTAATGAAACTTTTTTTAAACGGGTTAAATGTTAGTAAAGCTCCTTCTGTTTGCACGGAGATGGCCTGAAGACTTTTTTTAAAAAATGGATAACTATTTTTTTAAGTTGTTTTTTAAGTGATTTGAAAATTATGAATCAATTTTAAAATCGGGATGTATAACAATTGTAATTTGAATGAGTCCATTTTTTTATTTTTTTTGTGCACTCCTAATAACCACGAGCTTTTTAGGTAACCATCCGCGGTTAATGTGAAGGAGCATGTAGGGTCAAAATAAATTGTATGATTAATCTGAGTAAATACATGTTTTGGAATTGTTCGTATTCAATAAATAAATGTCCAGAGGAAACTAAGGGTATTTTAAAGTATTTATTTAAGTACTCAAATCACATCAGATTACAAAGGAGAATAGTTTTACGCTGCTACAGGAAGGAGAGAGAGAGACAAATAACTCTTTCAGAACTTATAGCTTTTGGGAATGCGATAAGAGGGAGGGGTTTGGGTGTCAGTAACTGAAGACATTGAACCTAAGTTAGTGACAAATGTGCTACTACTAGTTGTAGTAGTACAGCATTGTTAGTCATTGAGTCATTCCTACCCCCCATGTAAATGCATAGATTCAATATATAGGTACCTGTGAACGTTCCTGGCTGTCGTGCGGGTTCTCAGGACCACCAAGGAAGGACATTGTTGCGCAGGTTAGACTTTCTTTTATTTTTCAATAAGTCAAAGTCTCTCGCGGGTTGCTTTTTAGCCTTGCCGTGTCCTGCTTCCTCTGTCGCTCCAACTTTTCAATCACTCGTGTCTTCGTCTTTCTATGGCTCTCTCTTGCTCTCGTTCAGCATCTGCTTCTCTTTTGCTTCTCCTGTGATCTCCGCCTCTCTCTTTGACGTTTCCGGCTGACGCCCTTTTACATAGTGTGAGGTGATTATTAAATTGTGCCCAGCTGGGCGCTCCACGCACCTAGTAACAATTGCGGCGTCGATCTCGGCGCACACCGCCTCGCCGCTTGCTCGCCGTCCACGCCTCCTCGCCGCCATCTTGGGCCGGGCTCCGGCGTGCCCTGCCTTGCTGTCGGACTGCCGGCTCCGCCTCTCCACAGTACCATTCAGAGAGCCTTCACCGCCCATGATGGGTTTAGAAAAAATCCAATTTGGGCCACTTTGGCCTGCAGTGTAAACGTAGTCGCCGTCCTATTCACGGAGAAGAAGGGGGCTTGGAGATGTCTCTAGCCGACTCCAAGAATGCATCAGGTGCCATAAATGTATTATCTCTGACAAAACCCAGGCACTTGCAGCTAACGAGAAGACACCACTACACAAACATTAGGGCTAAAATTGTTGTTTAAACTTCCTGAATCCGTCCATGTTGGCTGAAATGACAAATGTCTTTGCTTTTAACAATTGCCAGAGGATCTCATCCCGCCTGTCAGAGTGTGCTCGTTGATTGGCCGACTTTTTTTCCCCCGTCTTTTACGTAGTTGTCCAGGCAGCCCTAATAACAGCAAGTATTGTGCAATGCTTCCCGACGCTTGTGTTGGTTGGATCAGCATGTCTCCTGTATGTCTTCCAAAAGCGCAAGCCCGGCTCTTCGGAAAGCTCCAGTTGATCCAGATCGGCTGTGCGGGTCGTAACAAGGGGCTGTAAAAGCTCCGAGTGTAACTCCACTCCTCAAATCACCGCGCCAGGCTAGCAGCTGCTCCCAGAATCAACTTGTAAATGCGCTCGCTTCCATCGCACATCCATCATTCCCAAAACCTATTTTTCCTCCCATTGCCAGGCTGCATGTGGCTGCCTCCCCTTGTAAATGAGAGCAGCAGATATAGCTTTGGGCAGCAGCAATACCCAATGGACAAAACACCCTTCAAATGCTCTCCTCAGCGCTGAAATGGAAACTTAGAAACACTCGCCTCCAGTTTGGCTCGTCCCGCTTTTCACATTACATTACATCAACCTGTCCGTGCATACCCCCACTTCTACAACTGCATGTATTTTATTGGACTACATTACATTGCAACTTTAGGCCTGTTTTTTATTCCCAGTAAAATGAACATTGGTTCTTTGTTTAATTTTTTTTTTTTTTGCAAAAATATATATATATATCTATTTTTATATTGCTCTTTTTATCTTTGTTATGAACAATATTATGTAAACTCGAAGTTATTATTATTTTTTTGGTTCTTTGTTGTTGCTATTTTTGTATTACAGCATTTTATTATTTGATCATGTTGTACTGCATTTTAATCTTTTGTTTTGTGATTGTGTGATGTTTTTGCCTGGACCCCAGGAAGAATAGTCTCCACTGCGGTGTAGACTAATGGGGATCCTTAATAAACTAAACTAAACATACATTCTTGAATTAAATACTAATTTTGTGATATTCAACATGGTATAATTGGCAGTGGAGCCCAGCCAGTATCTTCTGTGACCTGTTTCTTATAGCATATATCACAATAATTTTTCTTTTTTTTGTAGAATATGTATTTATTGGTGACGTATCTTAGGCACGTGGGCACTTTGGGCACTTACATTTTTTTTTTTTTTTTTCGATTGCTGCTATTCATTTATTTTAAGTGAATATTGCTAGCTACTTTTGCGCAAAATAAATGGGTTTAATTGTCAAAAAATCGATTCATATCCGAATCACAATTTTTAATCATCACGATTCTAAACTGTTTCATAATTTTCGATAATATGTGTGTGTATATTTGTATATGTGTGTATTTATTTATATGTGTATAAGTGTGTATGTATGTGTGCGTGTGTGTGTAAATGTGTGTATGTGTGTGCATATATTTTTGTGTGTGTGTGTGTTAGTGTTGTCCCGATACCAATATTTTGGTACCGGTACTAAAATGTATTTTGGTACTTTTCTAAATAAAAGGGACCACAAAAAATGTCATTATTGGCTTTATTTTAACAAAAAATCTTAGGGTACATTAAACATATGTTTTTTATTGCAAGTTTATCCTTAAATAAAATAGTGGACTTACAAGACAACTTGTCTTTTAGTAGTAAGTAAACAAACAAAGGCTCCTAATTTAGTCTGCTGACATATGCAGTAACATATTGTGTCATTTATCATTCTATTATTTTGTCAACATTATAAAGGACAAGTGGTAAACAATGGATTATTAATCTACTTGTTCATTTACTGTTAATATCTGCTTACTTTCTCTTTTAACATGTTCTATCTACACTTCTGTTAAAATGTAATAATCACTTATTCTTCTGTTGTTTGATGCTTTACATTAGTTTTGGATGATACCACACATTTGGGTATCAATGCGAAACCAAGTAGTTACAGGATCATACATTGGTCAGATTGAAAGTCCTCGTGTGTCCAGGGACATATTTCCTGAGTTTATAAACATAATATGAATGTTAAAAAAAACAAAAGATTATGTTGTGATGCCAACAAATATCAACGTAATCATAGTAGTATCGACTAGATACGCTCCTGTACTTGGTATCATTACAGTAGAATTTAGGTGTAGATCCACCAATGGTGTTTGTTTACATTGTGACGCCGGTGAGCTACGGTGTGTAGTGAAGCATGTTTAGCTATTCCTCGTCCTGCAGTGATGATACTTGTAAGAAACTTACTTTATTTGTCGCTATGGAGACCAGTATTAGTGATTTAGAAGTAGCTAAAACACTGCCGACTGCGGCTGGACTTTAGCCGCTAGCTAGCTAGCCATGTCTTACAGCACCTCTCCCTGAGGGCGTTTCAGTGTTATAACTTCACCTTTATCGTTAGTTTTTAAGCCAAAATGCGTCCGTTCTCCCTTTTCCGTCTACACACTGTGTCTGATTGTAAGTACTCTGTGATTGTGCACTGCCGGACATGCTCCTCTGCTCGTTAACCAGCAATGACACGATGTGACAACGGGGGTGCGGGGGGGTGGTGGACCGGTATTTTTCAGAGGCGGTATAGTACCGAATATGATTAATTGGTATTGCGGTACCATACTAATACCTGTGTGTGTGTGTGTGTATACACAAGTATTTTTTTTAATTTTTTTTTAGAATCGATTTTTACAATATTTTTAGGCCATCTTCATGTGACCACATGTTTGCTTTTTTAACCTGTAATCTGTTTTGAAAAAGTTTCCTTATAGTTATTATAACAAATAATACACCTTGAGAATCGGTTGGAATCTATCATTGATTCTGAGTCTAATCGTCACCCCAGGATTCGGATCAAATCGTTCGGTGCCCCAAAGAGTCACACCCCTATTTAATTGTGTTATTGCTATTTGTGTCCATTGTTTTTTGCTGTTAATTTGTTCCGGGCCCGACGTTGACAAATGAAGCTCCGCAAAGTAGGAATTATTAACATATATATTTTTTATTATTTACCTAAGCCTTGGTCTCATCTAGTGGCCAATATTATTTTAGTATTGACATGTTTACTTCCTTTAGCCAGTTTTATGCTTAAATGCTTAGTTTTAGACCAGGGGTTTTAACTTTTTTGACATCTACTCCCAACTTTTCAACTACTCAAATATTAACACTGAATTAGTAGTCTTACTTGAGATTTTTATCATATTCAATAATTATATCTAACCTACCTACAGTTTACAACCTTGTCAAATGATATATAACCATGTGTTAAAGTATTATTTATTCAGCACTTAAATCTCAGGCTTAGGTCAGGCTGATTAGAAAACAAATATATACTGTATAAGAAGGGACTCATACACAACTGACGAAAAATAAAGGTACATACAATATTATGTTGTGCTAAAATAAACTAAATCGATAAGAAATGTTTCTTAACTTTAGTCATAATTTTAGCGCTTCAGACTGTGTGTGTCATTACTGCTACAAGTGGTGGAAAAAGTGTATTACAACTGAGTACTACTGTGACCCATACGGACCACCGCTTTTTTCGGCGGACCTCAAGGGGGCGCTCGCGACCCAACAATGGTCCTACGGTTAATAAACACTGCTTTTGGTTACAAGCAAAAATGAGTTGGTGTGATCAGGTCCCATGTGCTATCATTGGCTTATAGCCAGAGAACGACATACCTCTGTTTACTGAGCATGGTAAGGAATAAAGTGAGTGTAAAGGACAGTGCTGAGAAGAACTGAATGACATTTCATCGAATTAAATAAATCATCAAAAACATGACCGATCGAGTAGCTAGCTGACATGGCGAAGCAGTTGCTAAGCTGCACCATACTGAATCAGAATGAGTCTAACATCAGCCAGTGACGTTAAAATAATATCTAAACCATTAAAATATGGATAAGATGCTGATGGTGTTTTGACAGAAGCAGCTGGAAGGAGATACCGTAGAAGTCCACTCTCCAAGGTAAATGCAGGACATTATTATTGCATTACTTCATAAAACTACTGTAGTTATTTGTAGTACATTCTATTCTATTTTTTCAATACAATATTTGTTATCTAAAAGTTGTTTTTTCTTTTTTAAAAGGCATGTTACATGTTAATATCGTGTCGTTTTGGAAGGGCTAATGCGCAACATTAATTTATATAACACGTTTTTCATTGTGCAACCTGCGTCATAGAACCAAATAAAGATTCACAATTGCATTTGTTTACAAAAAATGTATGACAATTATATTATTATTGTTGTATAAGTAAATTGACTTAAAACATGAACTAAACTGTCATTTATTTTGTGCATTTTAATAGCAAGTTAGCAATCCAAAACAAATTCTGCAATATTAGTACGCGTGAAGCAAAAGTGTAAAACAAATGAGGTTGATGGGTTTTTTTCAAATCAAAATTGTGCAGAATTTTTGAAATGCTAAACACAAAGCCAGTGAAGTTGGCACGTTGTGTAAATGGTAAATAAAAACAAAATACAACGATTTGCAAATCCTTTCCAACCTATAATCAATTGAATTGACTGCAAAGACAAGATACAGAACGTTCGTTTATTTTTTGCAAATATTAGCTCATTTGGAATTTGATGCCTGCAACATGTTTCAAAAAAGCTGGCACAAGTGGCAGAATAGACTGAGAAAGTTGAGGAATGCTCATCAAACACTTATTTGGAGCATCCCGAAGGTGAACAGGCTAATTGGGAACAGGTGGGGGCCATGATTGGGTATAAAAGCTGCTTCCATGAAATGCTCAGTCATTCACAAATAAGGATGGGGCGAGGGTCACCACTTTGAGTTGAGTTGAGTTGAGTTTGAGTTTATTTCGAACATGCAAGCATACAACATGATACATCACAATTTCCAGTTTCTCTTTTCAACATGTTCGAAAAGGAGTAGGAAGAAGCAGAGCTTATTTAATCCTACCCCTTTTCTTTACATAACAGTTGCTGAAACTTTTTTTATTCACTTCCTGTTCTCAATTTTTTCACAATAAACTCCATATGTAATCACAATAAAAAAAAAAAAATAATAGTAAGAATTTGATAATAATAATTGGTGAAGAAAGTCATATTTCATATGATGAGATAAGTAAGATTACTTTAAGAATGAATGAATGAATGGATGAAATAAATTGAAAATGTTTGTCATGGTTCTTCAACTTTGTCAACGAATGCGTGAGCAAATTGTCAAACAGTTTAAGAACAAGATTTCTCAACGAGCTTCTGCAAGGAAATTAGGGATTTCACCATCTACGGTCCGTAATATCATCAAAGGGTTCAGAGAATCTGGTGAAATCACTGCACGTAAGCAGCTAAGCCCGTGACATTTGATTCCTCAAGCTGTACTGCATCAAAAAGCGACATCAGTGTGTAAAGGATATCACCACATGGGCTCAGGAACACTTCAGAAACCCACTGTCAGTAACTACAGTTGGTGGCTACATCTGTAAGTGCAAGTTAAAACTCTCCTATACAAGGCGAAAACCGTTTATCAACAACACCCAGAAACTCCGTCGGCTTCGCTGGGCCTGAGCTCATCTAAGATGGACTGATACAAAGTGGAAAAGTGTTCTGTGGTCTGACGAGTCCACATTTAAAATTGTTTTTGGAAACTGTGGACGTCCAAAGAGGAAAAGAACCATCCGGATTGTTAGAGGCGCAAAGTTCAAAAGCCAGCATCTCTGATGGTATGGGGGTATCTTAGTGCCCACGGCGTAGGTAACTTACACGTCTGTGACGACACCATTGCAGCTGAAAGGTTTTGGAGCAAAATATGCTGCCATACAAGCAACGTTATCATGGACGCCCCTGCTTATTTCAGCAAGACAATGTAAAAAGAGTGTGGGTACTAGACTGGCCTTCCTGTAGTCCAGACCTGTCTTCCATTGAAAATGTGTGGCACATTATGAAACCTAAAATACCACAACGGAGACCCCGGACTGTTGAACAACTTAAGCTGTACATCAAGCAAGAATGGGAAAAAAAAAATTCCACCTGAAAAGCTTCAAAAATTGGTCTCCTCAGTTCCCAGTTTATAACAAATATTCCAATTCAGCATTGTCAGAAAGGACACCACATAACTGATAATGAACTGAACTAATTTTTAGGTGAGTTGAACTTATTTCTTTTGTAACTTGGCAACCCGAGGGAAGCGTTTATTTAGATCTACGTGGCGGTGACAATAAGCCAATGCCCGAGGAGGCGGCAATCCATCAAGCAGATGCCCTTGCGGCGCCTTCCTATTAGATCGTGTCAGGTGGGCCGGGCTCATTATTGCGTCGTCATAACGGTGTCATTTTTGGAACTTCATCAGCGGTAATTGCCGCAATTTGTCAGCGAAACTCCGGCGGACGAGGCGTTGAGTCGGGCGAACGGGCCTCGAGGCGGCGCGTTGTCGTAAAAAAAGAAAAGGAAAAAGACATTTTAAAAACATCTGTCGGCGCACAATGCGAGCCAGGTGCTAACATGTGCTAAAGTGGAATTAGCAAAGCAAAGTATTTGACTCTTGGGTAAAGAGTTGTTCTTGGTTTTTGTTGGCTTCAAGCTTCAACTGCAGGGAGTCTGCAAACTGCAGCGTCGTGGTCAGCGATGCTCACAGATTGACCAAACGAGCAAGCAATAAATGTCACAAAGGGACCAGCGTGGATCTCTTAAACCGGGGGTCGGCAACCCGCGGCTCTAGAGCCGCATGCGGCTCTTTAGCGCCGCCCTAGTGGCTCTCTGGAGATTTTTCAAAAATGTATGAAGAATGGAAAAAGATGAGGGGGAAAAAATCTATTTTTTGTTTTAGAATGTTTTCTGTAGGAGGACAAACATGACACAAACCTCGCTAATTGTTATAAATCACACTGTTTATATTAAACATTCTTCACTGATTCGAGTATTTGGCGAGCGCCGTTTTGTCCTACTTATTTTGGCGGTCCTTGAACTCACCGTATAGTTTGTTTACATGCATAACTTTCTCCGACTTTCCAGGACGTGTTTTATGCCACTTCTTTTTCTGTCTCATTTTGTCCACCACACTTTTTACGTCGTGCATGAGTGCACAAAGGTGAGTTTTGTTGATGTTATTGACTTGTGTGGAGTGCTAATCAGACATATTTGGTCACCGCTTGACTGCAAGCTAATCGATGCTAACATGCTATTTAGGCTAGCGATGTGTACATTTATGCCTCATTTGTAGCTATATTTGAGGTCATTTAGTTTCCTTTAAGTCCTATTAATTACATTTATATCTCATGACACATGTAATGTGGCTTTTAATTTTTTGCGGCTCCAGACAGATTTGTTTCTGTATTTTTGGTCTAATATGGCTCTTTCAACATTCTGGGTTGCCGACCCCTGTCTTAAACAAATCTGCAGTGACAGGTTGCCTTGAAGTGTACAAAAAAAAAAAAAAACACCAAACTGGCAGGGGTGGGGCCATGCACTCACAAAAGCCATTTAGATATTACCCCACTGTCTCAAAGACACTTTTGTGCTCTTAAAGAACAATAAATAATAGATGCTGTCCAGACAGACACTAAATCTACCCGTCCCCCTCTTAAAAGGCTGCAGAGAATTAAATGCACACACCTAATACTGTTAATGCATGGCGCCCACGCACTGGGCGGAAGAACACGTCAAAGAAGTTAAATAAAGCACTTAGGCTAACAAGCGCTGTCTGTTTTGCTGCACAGATTTATAAAGGCATATTTTCTTCCACCAAAATGGAATAAAGGTTTGCAATCAGAGGAAAAATGAAAGGAAAAGTTGTATTTGTTAATAAAATGAAGATAAATAGGAATTAACCTTGTCCCGATACAGATATGTTGGTAACCAAATATATTTGGATTATTTTTTTAATAAAAGGAATGAAAATGGCATTAATGGCTTTATTTTAGCAAAAAAAACATAAGGTTTTTTTTTTGTTTAATGCAACCAAAGAACAATTTTGTCATTTAAAAAAAAATGTAAGTGAACATACCAGAAAACTTCGTCTAACTCAGGGGTGTCAAACATACGGCCCGAGGGCCGGATCAGGCCCGCCAACAGGTTTTATCCGGCCCGAGGGATGAGTTTGCCAAGTATAAAAATTACCCTGAAATTTTTGAATGCAAAAAAAAAAAGCTGTTCTAAATAGGTGTGTAACGGTACACAAAAATTCCGGTTCGGTTTAGAGGTCACGGTTCGGTTAATTTTCGGTACAGTAAGAAAACAAATTATACATTTTTGGGTTATTCATTCAACAAATTTGTAAACAATGGCTTTATCCTTTTAACATTGGTAACACTATAATAATTCTGCCCACGTTAATCAACATTAAACTGCCTCAAGTTGTTGCTCAGATTAAATAAAATGACAAAACTTTTCTTCTACATATAAAAAGTGCAACATTAAACAGTTTCAAGTCAACTCATCATGCTTAATTTATTACAGCATTTGGGAAGTCTGAAGTTGATTTTTATTATGTAAATATTATATTTTTATCAACATGTGAGAGCAGGGACCCTGCCATTCAAAACTAGGCTGCTGCATTACTAATGATTAATGTAACTATAACTGAAAAAAATAGTACAATAGCAATAGGAGAGACTATTCATCCCTGAACACCATGGAGTTCATGTAGGCTTAATGATGCACTTACATTATTATATCAACTATCAGAGACAGAAACTCTTCATTTAACATAATGTCCTTTTTTGCTGCTTCAACACCGCTCAATCAACACAGAAAAAGGTCAACTGAAATAACAGACAGACAGGGCTTTGCTGTCCGTAACACACACACACACACACACACACACACACACACACACACACACACACACACACACACACACACACACACACACAGCAAAATGAGCTAACGTTACGCTGAAAGCAAATTATTATATTTCTAGAAGGTCAACGGGCTCATAGTGATGTTACTAGTAGTTGACTGTGAGGTGTTTATTATCATTTGGGGAGAGTCCGCTGCCTGATGAGTACCTGTTAAACACTGACTACATGCGCTCTGAATACGCACTGCTGATTGGCTGTTACCGCTCTGTTTGTGACCAATCAGATGGTTGTGTGGGTGGGACAATGCTGGGTGGAGTTCTGACAGAGACAGGCAGAAGGAAGCGGAGCAGCTTATTAAGACTTTAGCTTAGGCGGCTACTTTATTGTTGTTCGTGTGGAAACTCGTTCTGTACACCTCCGAACCGAACCGAACCCCCCGTACCGAAACAGTTCAATACAAATACACGTACCGTTACACCCCTAGTTCTAAATGTGTCCACTGGATGTCGCAACAGCAATTCTTTGTAGATGATGCTATATATGTACAAAATAAACCACATGATGTTAGTACATCAGTCGAGGAAAATGATCAAACTACATAAATAACAAACTGTAATTTGATTTTGATGTAATTATTTTATCTTGATAGATTGAAAATGAACACCAATGAGTTGACTGATGAACATTATCACATACTTTATTTAGAAAATATAAATAACGACAAATGAAGTATATATACTAGTAACCGCAACAGGTAATTGTAAAAAAAAAACAACAAAAACATTATGATTTGTACAATTTTAGAATGCGCTTGTTGTATTTTTAATCAAAGAAAACAATCTGAAGTTGTCTTTATTTTTAAGTTATCGTGCCGTGATTTTACCAGTCCGGCCCACTCGGGAGTAGATTTTTCTCCATGTGGCCCCCCCATCTACAATGAGTTTGACACCCCTGGTCTAACTCATGGAGGAAAAGGGTACGGCGTGGCGAAGTTATGGTAAATGGGTCGCACTTGTGTAGCGCTTTTCTACCTTTTTAAGGAACTCAAAGCGCTTTGACACTATTTTCCACATTCACTCATTCACACACACACACATTCACACACTGATGGCGGGAGCTGCCATGCACGGCGCTAACCAGTCCCATCAGGAGCGAGGGTGAAGTGTCTTGCTCAAGGACACAACGGACGTGGCTAGGATGGTAGAAGGTGGGGATTGAACCAGCAACCCTCCGATTGCTGGCACGGCCACTCTACCAACTGGGGACGGCGTGGCGAAGTTGGTAGTTGGGTTTCTGGTTCAATCCCCACCTTCTACCATCCTAGTCACGTCCGTTGTGTCCTTGGGCAAGACACTTCACCCTTGCTCCTGATGGCTGCTGGTTAGCGCCTTGCATGGCAGCTCCCGCCATCAGTGTGTGAATGTGTGTGTGAATGGGTGAATGTGGAAAATAGTGTCAAAGCGCTTTGAGTTCCTTAAAAAGGTAGAAAAGCGCTATACAAGTATAACCCATTTATCATTATTTATAAAATCTGTTCTCAAGTGGGCCGGGCTGGTAAAATCATGTCATGATAACTTAAAATTAAAGACAACTTCAGAGTGTTTTTGTCACGGCGCAGGCTCGATCCAGCTTGTCGTCTCTGCAGCAAGGGCTGCCATCTATCGACGATCAGCTATCAGCACACCTGGGACTGATGAGGGCGAGCCGTATAAAGACCAGTGGACCCAAGGATCCGGGCCGGAACTTAATCTTCTGTTTCCTCATGCTTCCCGTGTTCTCCTGTGATCGAGCTGTGTGCCTCGACTCCTTTCCGGATTGCCTCCCCCGATCCTCGACCTCCCCTGCTCGGACACAGACCCCGTTGCCTCGCCCCAGCCCTCCGACCGCTTGCTTGCCCACGGACTGCCTTCACGCCTTGTCCCTCCTCCCGATTCAACACTAGGTAAAACACTCAAATAATCCCCACACCTAATCTAATACCACACACTCTTGGATTTTGGTCACACTCCATTCTCTAGTTGATTATAGTATTACTGTGGTTTATTATATACAAACCCCGTTTCCATATGAGTTGGGAAATTGTGTTAGATGTAAATATAAACGGAATACAATGATTTGCAAATCCTTTTCAACCCATATTCAATTGAATGCACTACAAAGACAACATATTTGATGTTCAAACTCATAAACTTTATTTTTTTTTTGCAAATAATAATTAACTTAGCATTTCATGGCTGCAAAATGTGCCAAAGTAGTTGGGAAAGGGCATGTTCACCACTGTGTTACATGGCCTTTCCTTTTAACAACACTCAGTAAACATTTGGGAACTGAGAAGACACATTTTTTAAGCTTCTCAGGTGGAATTCTTTCCCATTCTTGCTTGATGTACAGCTTAAGTTGTTCAACAGTCCGGGGGTCTCCGTTGTGGTATTTTAGGCTTCATAATGCGCCACACATTTTCAATGGGAGACAGGTCTGGACTACAGGCAGGCCAGTCTAGTACCCGCACTCCTTTACTATGAAGCCACGTTGATGTAACACGTGGCTTGGCATTGTCTTGCTGAAATAAGCAGGGGCGTCCATGGTAATGTTGCTTGGATGGCAACATATGTTGCTCCAAAACCTGTATGTACCTTTCAGCATTAATGGCGCCTTCACAGATGTGTAAGTTACCCATGTCTTGGGTACTAATACACTCCCATACCATCACAGATGCTGGCTTTTCAACTTTGCGCCTATAACAATCCGGATGATTCTTTTCCTCTTTGGTCCGGAGGACACAACGTCCACAGTTTCCAAAAACAACTTGAAATGTGGACTCGTCAGACCACAGAACACTTTTCCACTTTGTATCAGTCCATCTTAGATGAGCTCAGGCCCAGCGAAGCCAACGGCGTTTCTGGGTGTTGTTGATGAACGGTTTTCGCCTTGCATAGGAGAGTTTTAACTTGCACTTACAGATGTAGCGACCAACTGTAGTTACTGACAGTGGGTTTCTGAAATGTTCCTGAGCTCATGTGGTGATATCCTTTACACACTGATGTGGCTTGTTGATGCAGTACAGCCTGAGGGATCGAAGGTCACAGGCTTAGCTGCTTACGTGCAGTGATTTCTCCAGATTCTCTGAACACTTTGATGATATTACGGACCGTAGATGGTGAAATCCCTAAATTCCTTGCAATAGCTGGTTGAGAAAGGTTTTTCTAAAACTGTTCAACAATTTGCTCACGCATTTGTTGACGAAGTGGTGACCCTCGCCCCATCCTTGTTTGTGAATGACTGAGCATTTCATGGGATCTACTTTTATACCCAATCATGGCACCCACCTGTTCCCAATTTGCCTGTTCACCTGTGGGATGTTCTAAATAAGTGTTTGATGAGCATTCCTCAACTTTATCAGTATTTATTGCCACCTTTCCCAACTTCTTTGTCACGTGTTGCTGGCATCAAATTCTAAAGTTAATGATTATTTTCAAAAAAAACAATTTTTATCAGTTTGAACATCCAATATGTTGTCTTTGTAGCATATTCAACTGAATATGGGTTGAAAAGGATTTGCAAATCATTGTATTCCGTTTATATTTAAATCTAACACAATTTCTCAGCTCATATGGAAACAGGGTTTGTATATATATTGTTGATATATAATAAAATACTTAGAGCTATACCGTCCCTTTGTGGTTCTCTGCCGTCAACTCCTCCTGCAATACATAACAGTTTTATGTGTTTAAAAATAGACCAAGCAGATTTTGAAAATGTACAAATCATAGTTTGTTTTACGTTTACATGTTGCGGTTAAAAGTATTATGTCTTATGTCTGAATAAATGATGTGATAATGTTTATCAGTCAAATAGGTGGAATTGAGTCTGGCAGAGTTTTAAAATGCTCCTGTTATTTTTTTTTTATCTATCAGAAGATGAAATGAATGATATCTACAGTATATCGAATTACAATTTAATGTAATTTACTCATTTTCCTTAAGTGATGTACTAACGTGGTTTATTCTGTACATATGTAGCATCATCTACAACAGAACTGTTATTTTCAGAAAACCAACAAATTTAGCTGACGAAGTTTCAGCTCCCTCCAAAGATTTTCTATTGGATATAGGTCTGTAGACTGACTAGGCCACTCCAGAACCTTGATATGCTTTGTATGGAGCCATTCCTTGGTTATCCTGGCTGTGTGCTTCGGGTCATTGTCAAGTTGGAAGACCCAGCCACCACCCATCTTCAAGGCCTACTGAAACCCACTACTACCGACCACGCAGTCTGATAGTTTATATATCAATGATGAAATCTTAACATTATAACACATGCCAATACGGCCGGGTTAACTTATAAAGTGACATTTTAAATTTGCCGCTAAACTTCCGGTTCGAAACGCCTCTGAGGATGACGTATGCGCGTGACGTAGCCCGGGGAACACGGGTATGCCTTCCACATTGAAGCCAATACGAAAAAGCTCTGTTTTCATTTCATAATTCCACAGTATTCTGGACATCTGTGTTCGTGAATCTGTTGCAATCATGTTCATTGCATTATGGAGAAGGAAGCTGAGCAAGCAAAGAAGAAAGTTGTCGGTGCGAAATGGACGTATTTTTCGAACGTAGTCAGCAACAACAGTACACAGCCGGCGCTTCTTTGTTTACATTCCCGAAAGATGCAGTCAAGATGGAAGAACTCGGATAACAGAGACTCTAACCAGGAGGACTTTTGACTTCGATACACAGACGCCTGTAGAGAACTGGGACAACACAGACTCTTACCAGGATTACTTTGATTTGGATGACAAAGACGCAGACGTGCTACCGTGAGTATGCAGCTTTGGCTTCTAAACATTTGATCGCTTGACCGTATGTGCGCAACTTTTTTTTGCGTATGTACGTAACTTTTTTAAAATATATAAGCTTTATGAACCTTGGGTTAGGTGAACGGTCTTTTGGGCTGAGTGATTGTGTGTGTTGATCAGGTGTTTGAATTGTATTGGCGTGTTCTATGGAGCTAGGAGCTAGCATAACAAACACGCAGGTGTTTTTATGCAGGATTAATTTGTGGCATATTAAATATAAGCCTGGTTGTGTTGTGGCTAATAGAGTAAATATATGTCTTGTGTTTATTTACTGTTTTAGTCATTCCCAGCTGAATACCAGGTACCATGAGTATGCAGCCTTGGCTGCTAAACATTTGATAGCTTGACCGTATGTGCGCGTCACGTACGTAACTTTTTAAAAATATATAAGCTTTATGAACCTTGGGTTAGGTGAACGGTCTTTTGGGCTGAGTGATTGTGTGTGTTGATCAGGTGTTTGAATTGTATTGGCGTGTTCTATGGAGCTAGGAGCTAGCAGAGGAGCTAGGAGCTAGCATAACAAACACGCAGGTGTTTTTATGCAGGATTAATTTGTGTCATATTAAATATAAGCCTGGTTGTGTTGTGGCTAATAGAGTATATATATGTCTTGTGTTTATTTACTGTTGTAGTCATTCCCAGCTGAATATCAGGTACCGTGAGTATGCAGCCTTGGCTGCTAAACATTTGATAGCTTGACCGTATGTGCGCGTCACGTACGTAACTTTTTAAAAATATATAAGCTTTATGAACCTTGGGTTAGGTGAACGGTCTCTTGGGCTGAGTGATTGTGTGTGTTGATCAGGTGTTTGGATTGTATTGGCGTGTTCTATGGAGCTAGGAGCTAGCCTAGGAGCTAGCATAACAAACACGCAGGTGTTTTTATGCAGGATTAATTTGTGGCATATTAAATATAAGCCTGGTTGTGTTGTGGCTAATAGAGTATATATATGTCTTGTGTTTATTTACTGTTGTAGTCATTCCCAGCTGAATATCAGGTCACCCCCGGCTCTCACAGCATCTTCCCTATCTGAATAGCTTCAACTCCCCACTAGTCCTTCACTTGCACTTTACTCATCCACAAATCTTTCATCCTCGCTCAAATTAATGGGGAAATTGTCGCTTTCTCGGTCCGAATCTCTCTCACTTCATGCGGCCATCATTGTAAACAATAGGGAACTTTGCGTATATGTTCAATTGACTACGTCACGCTACTTCCGGTAGGGGCAAGCCTTTTTTTTATCAGATACCAAAAGTTGCGATCTTTATCGTCGTTGTTCTATACTAAATCCTTTCAGCAAAAATATGGCAATATCGCGAAATGATCAAGTATGACACATAGAATAGATCTGCTATCCCCGTTTAAATAAAAAAATTCATTTCAGTAGGCCTTTAATACAGTGCAGTCGTCCTGTCCCCTTTGCTGAAAAGCACCCCCAAAGCATGATGCTTCCTCCCCCATGCTTCACTGTAGTGATGGTGTTCTTGGGATGATACTCATCCTTCTTTTTCTTCCAAACCAGACGAGTGGAGTTTATAGCAAAAAGTTATATTTTGGTCTCATCTGACCACATGAATTTCTCCCATGACTCCTCTGGATCATCCAGATGGCCATTGGCAAACTTCAGACGGGCCTGGACATGGGCTGACTTAAGCAGGGGAATTTTCCGTGCGATGCATGATTTTAAAGCACTACGCTGTAGTGTTCTACCGATAGTAGCCTTGGAAACAGTGGTCCCAGCTCTCTTTAGGTCATTCACCAGCTCCTGCCGTGTAGTTCTTGGCTGATTCCTCACTTTTCTTATCATGAGTGATGCCCCACGAGGAGAGATCTTACATGGAGCCCCAGTCCGAGGTAGATTAGCAGTCATGTAGCCTCTTCCATTTTCTAACAATTGCTGCAACGGTTGATCTATTCTCACCAAGCTGCTTCCCAATTGTCCCATAGCCTTTTCCAGCTTGGTGGAGTTCTTCAATTTTGTCTCTGGTCTCTTTTGACAGCTCTTTGGTCTTGCCTTGGCTGACTGTGGGCTGCACAGGTGACTCTAATGAGCTCAAAGGGGTGGTGTGTGGGTGATTAGTTGTGGGGGGAAGGTGGCCTTTTTTAAGGTAGACAGACAGCTCTTTGAAGAGTCATAATTCTTGCTGATTCTCATGTGTGCAAACACTTATGAACCCCAATAACATACAAATAAATCATCATACAATGTGATTTCTGGATTTTTCTTTTTAGATTATGTCTCTAACAGTGGAAATTATGAACATTTCAGACCTCTCCCTAATTTCTAAGTGGGAGAACTTGCACAGTTGCATGGTGTGCAAATACTTGTGGACCTCTCTCTGTCTCTCTGTATCTCTGTCTCTGTCTCTCTCTCTCTCTGTCTCTCTGTCTCTCTCTCTGTCTCTCTCTCTCTCTGTCTCTCTCTGTCTCTCTTTGTCTGTCTGTCTGTCTGTGTATATAATATGTGTGTATATGGGTATGTATGTGTATATATATATATGTATGTATGTATGTATGTATGTATACAGTTTTGTCATTTAATTGTATGTATTTTACGGTCTTGTGTCTCCCTTCTGTCCTCTGTGGTTGTTTTTAAGGTGCTTATTGGATTAAAAAATAGCCTAATGTTGGCTGAAAAATCGCACGTAGTGTATTTGGAGTTATGATAGGCTGTGATGTATACCTCCACATTATAGTCCCCAATCCATTGTTTTTTTCTTGCCAACAGCAATAGCAGAGCTCCACACCACCTGCAATGCACTCCCATCCACATTTGGACCCGTACACACCCTCTCAATAAGCTTTTTTTTTTTTTTTTACGCGCTTTCTCTCCTCCGTGCCAGTTTTTCTTATTTATCTGCGCCGTCGTCGTTCCAAAAGCCATTACCTAACTAGGCCTGGGTGGCTGCTTGCCTTGGAATCTCTGATATAAAAACATAAAGCTTTTGAAGAGCTCTGCTTTTCGACAAAGTCTGCAGTGACACCTCACGTTTTCACCATTAGGACAAAGGCTTCTTTCAGTTTGGCACGTTTAATCCCGCTGGGGGATAAGCAGAAAAAAGAAAAATAATGACTTAATTAGAATAAGTGGTCGTTTCTTGTACACTAGTGATCTCCTTTTTCCCCGGCAAGAAAGCCGTGTGGGCGACACAGCTGGCGGGCGTGCCCGGGACCCCACGCCGCTCCCCTAATGGCCTGGTGGACCGGCTCCATGTCACAGGCCCGTGAAACCATCTCCCTCAGGGGTCCGCAGGCCACGGTAAAAAGACAGAAGCGCGCGTAAATAGCGAGCGGGTGACAGCACATCAGATACGAACGGCCACTAATGTATTTGTTCATAAGAGAGCACATTAGGACGGGGGGGGATGCGAAAGCGCCTCAGGCTTCGTCGTCTCTTGGAGTGACTAATGTGTGTGTACAACACACACTTCAAGGTTGTGTGTCAACTGTGTCCGACAATATTATGTCTGATTCCAAAGAAACACTCTTGTCAGCTCAAAAGTCACAACTAAATGTCAGTCACTCCAGGAATTTGTAATGTTTGCACTTATTCATCCATCCACCCATCTTCTTCCGCTTATCCAAGGTCGGGTCGCGGGGGCAGTAGCCTAAGCAGGGTAGCCCAGACTTCCCTCTCCCCAGCCACTTCGTCCAGCTCCTCCCGGGGGATCCCGAGGCGTTCCCAGGCCAGCCGGGAGAGATGGCCTTCCCAACGTGTGCTGGGTCTTCCCCGTGGCCTCCTACCGGTCGGAGGTGCCCGAAACACCTCCCTAGGGGCGCGTTCGGGTGGCATCCTGACCAGATGCCCGAACCACCTCATATGGCTCCTCTCGATGTGGAGGAGAAGCGGTTTTACTTTAAGCTCCACCTAGCGGAGGAAATTTGTTTCGGCCGCTTGTACCCGTGATCTTGTCCTTTCAGTCATAACCCAAAGCTCATGACCATAGGTGAGGATGGGAACGTAGATCGACCGGTAAATTGAGAGCTTTGCCTTCCGGCTCAGCTCCTTCTTCACCACAACGGATCGATACAGCGTCCGCATTACTGAAGACGCCGCACCGATCCGCCTGTCGATCTCACGATCCACTTTTCCCCCACTTGTGAACAAGACTCCAAGGTACTTGAACTCCTCCACTTGGGGCAGGGTCTCCTTCCCAACCCGGAGATGGCGCTCCACCCTTTTCCGGGCGAGAACCATGGACTCGGACTTGGAGATGCTGATTCAGGCAAATAAAACCAATCCCATTTCCTGAACATCATCTTAATCACTAAAGGAAACATCAGTTTCTGTCTGTTATGATTTGTGTCTACTTGTTTCAATATTTGTGTTATTGTTATTATAATATTATGATTATATGTCCTGCTCAGTGGCCTTGTGGGTAGATTGTCCGCCCTGAGATCGGTAGGTCGTGAGTTCAAACCCCGGCCGAGTCATACCAAAGACTATAAAAATGGGACCCATTACCTCTGCATCAAGGGTTGTAATTAGGGGTTAAAATCACCAAAAATGATTTCCGAGCGCGGCCACCGCTGCTGCTCACTGCTCCCCTCACCTCCCAGGGGGTGGACAAGGGGATGGGTCGAATGCAGAGGACAAATTTCACCACACCTAGTGTGTGTATGACAATCATTGGTATTTTAACTTGGGGCGGTATAGCTCGGTTGGTAGAGCGGCCGTGCCAGCAACTTGAGGGTTCCTGGTTCCATCCCCGCTTCCGACCATCCTAGTCACTGCTGTTGTGTCCTTGGGCAAGACACTTTACCCACCTACTCCCCGTGCCACCCACACTGGTTTAAATGTAACTTAGATATTGGGTTTCACTATATAAAGCGCTTTGAGTCACTAGAGAAAAGTGCTATATAAATACAATTCACTGCACTTCACTTTAACTTTAATTATTGGCCAGTCCGTAATGTTTTGTCCTAACCTTAGCCGATTGTGACTCATCATACGAACACCAACCAATCATCATGGATGTTCTCCGTATGCATGGATGTTCTCATTCATCCAAGTCATTGTATTTTCTACATTTTTGGGTTTTTTTGGCCTGAATTTGCAGTCTATTTTCTCTCTTTGTAGCTTTGATGTAAGCTACTTTGCTACATGGCTCTAAAAGTAGCTAAACTACAGGAAAAGCTATTCCTTAAAGGCCTACTGAAATGATTTTTTTTTATTTAAACGGGGATAGCAGATCTATTCTATGTGTCATACTTGATCATTTCGCGATATTGCCATATTTTTGCTGAAAGGATTTAGTATAGAACAACGACGATAAAGATTGCAACTTTTGGTATCTGATAAAAAAAAGGCTTGCCCCTACCGGAAGTAGCGTGACGTAGTCAGTTGAACATATACGCAAAGTTCCCTATTGTTTACAATGATGGCCGCATGAAGTGAGAGAGATTCGGACCGAGAAAGCGACAATTTCCCCATTAATTTGAGCGAGGATGAAAGATTTGTGGATGAGTAAAGTGCAAGTGAAGGACTAGTGGGGAGTTGAAGCTATTCAGATAGGGAAGATGCTGTGAGAGCCGGGGGTGACCTGATATTCAGCTGGGAATGACTACAACAGTAAATAAACACAAGACATATATATACTCTATTAGCCACAACACAACCAGGCTTATATTTAATATGCCACAAATTAATCCTGCATAAAAACACCTGCGTGTTTGTTATGCTAGCTCCTAGCTCCTATGCTAGCTCCTAGCTCCATAGAACACGCCAATACAATTCAAACCTGATCAACACACACAATCACTCAGCCCAAAAGACCGTTCACCTAACCCAAGGTTCATAAAGCTTATATATTTAAAAAAAGTTACGTACATACGCAAAAAAAAGTTGCGCACATACGGTCAAGCGATCAAATGTTTAGAAGCCAAAGCTGCATACTCACGGTAGCACGTCTGCGTCTTTGTCATCCAAATCAAAGTAATCCTGGTAAGAGTCTGTGTTGTCCCAGTTCTCTACAGGCGTCTGTGTATCGAAGTCAAAAGTCCTCCTGGTTAGAGTCTCTGTTATCCGAGTTCTTCCATCTTGACTGCATCTTTCGGGAATGCAAACAAAGAAACGCCGGCTGTGTACTGTTGTTGCTGACTACGTTCGAAAAATACGTCCATTTCGCACCGACAACTTTCTTCTTTGCTTGCTCAGCTTCCTTCTCCATAATGCAATGAACATGATTGCAACAGATTCACGAACACAGATGTCCAGAATACTGTGGAATTATGAAATGAAAACAGAGCTTTTTCGTATTGGCTTCAATGTGGAAGGCATACCCGTGTTCGCCGGTCTACGTCACGCGCATACGTCATCCTCAGAGGCGTTTCGAACCGGAAGTTTAGCGGCAAATTTAAAATGTCACTTTATAAGTTAACCCGGCCGTATTGGCATGTGTTATAATGTTAAGATTTCATCATTGATATATAAACTATCAGACTGCGTGGTCGGTAGTAGTGGGTTTCAGTAGGCCTTTAAAGTAGCGAAACTACCGCCAAGCTACTGGAAAAGTTAAAGTTAAAGTGCCAATGATTGTCACACACACACTAGGTGTGGCGGAATTATTCTCTGCATTTGACCCATCACCCTTGATCACCCCCTGGGAGGCGAGGGGAGCAGTGAGCAGCGCCAGTGGCCTCGCCCGGGAATCATTTTTGGTGATTATAGATTTTATTTTATTTTTTTAAGCATGCTTTGGCACTGTTTTGACGCCATTAAAAAAAAAAAAAAAAGGCTTTAAAAACCTCACAACCAAAAGTCGGGCATTTTTGCCCACGGCGATCCCAAAAAAAGGCCCTAAAATTCTAACTGCATAATGTCAAGCATGGCCCGGGTATGCACGAGTGCTGCCGGCACTGGTGAGCTGTGTTTCATAGCGGGGGAAACCTAAATTCCAACTGTGAAATTTTGAAGCCGAAGCTGGCACACGAGGCGATTTTACAACTTGATAACGAGCTCCAACACACTTCTGCCGGTTCTAATAGCAAAGCCGGCCCGCTCGGCCCATATAAGACGGTGGTATAATATTTGTTCCCCACCAAGACGTCTCTAATGACTTTTAACGTTGCATGACGAGAAGGGAAAAGGTGCATTGTAGCGTATCGGGCTTGGCGTGTCTGAAAGTTAACATCAATTATTGAAAGCTGTCTTTTTTTGCGCTTTGCACCTCAAGATGTGCTGCCTTAACAACATTTTAATGACTACTACACCCGTCGGATTGTTATGTAGCATTTCAAAATGCACAATATACGCTAGAATCATTTATATTATTGTACGCCTTACAAATGAATAACCTGGTTCTTCTTGTATGAAAAAATGTATAGAAACTACACAGGGATGCAGAAAAGTCTGTACCGCTTATGTCGACCAACTCATCAAGTCCCGGTCCATTATGTACTTATTGCTAAAAAAAAGTGCCTGTTTTTAATAGCCGACCAAAAGGGGTTCTTTCCCTGAAAAATCGGTCCATTTATGTCGACATGTAGAAGGGGAAAACGGGGGTTGGTTGTCATATTGGGTGCTGTCTCTCAGATTGTGGTATTTGGGGTCAGTGGATCAGAACATCGAGAGGAGGTGGTTCTGGCATCTGGTCAGAATGTCCTCCCCGAACGCCTAACTGGGGAGGTGTTGGTGGGCGCGTCCGACTGGTAGGAGACCACGGGGAAGACCCTAGCGGGCCTGGGAACACCTCGGGATCTCCCGGGAAGAGCTGGACGAAGTAGCTGGGGAGAGGGAAGTCTGGGATTCTCTGCTTAGGCTGCTGCCCCCGCGACTCGGCCTCGGATAAGCGTAAGAAGATAGATAGATGGATGGATGGGATCAGAACCAGCATTGCCGAACGTATATATATATCGTATTTGTATTATAATACTCCCCTTTAAATTAAGAATAATTAAAACATTTTACCTTTCCCAAACGCCAACAGGAGACATCTTGCACTGCTCCTTTACAGCCAGGTGGGGGCACTTTTTTCCAGTTTATTTCCAAATCTGCTCTTTGTTTTTTGTTTTTAAAGGGGGTCAAATTATGATACACTATATTGCCAAAAATATTTGGCCACCTGCCTTGACTCACATATGAACTTGAAGTACCATCCCATTCCTAACCCATAGGGTTCAAAATGATGTCGGTCCACCTTTTGCAGCTATTACAGCTTCAACTCTTCTGGGAAGGCTGTCCACAAGGTTGCGGAGTGTGTTTATAGGAATTTTTCCACCATTCTTCCAAAAGAGCATTGGTGAGGTCACACACTGATGTTGGTCGAGAAGGCCTGGTTCTCAGTCTCCCTTCTAATTCATCCCAAAGATTTTATATCGGGTTCAGGTCAGGACTCTGTGCAGGCCAGTCAAGTTAATCTACATCAGACTCTGTCATTCATGCCTTCATGGACCTTGCTTTGTGCAGTGGTGCACAGTCATGTTGGAAGAGGAAGGGGCCCGCTCAAAACTGTTCTCACAAAGTTGGGAGCATGGAATTGTCCAAAATGTTTTGGTATCCTGGAGCATTCAAAGTTCTTTTCACTGGAACTAAGGGCCAAGCCAAAGTTGCCTCAAAGGTGCGCGCCTGTGCAATTGCGCACTGTTTAAGCGTCCTCTGCGCACGGCAAATCTATGCCACGCACAAAATCAAATAAAAAAAAAAAATTTCGACACACGAACACGACAGAGAAAACAGTTTTCGTCATCATTGTTCAAATATTTTAACGTATGTCGAGACGCTTTGAGGACATGAATTCCATCCATCACTTTACTGAGCAAAACTCTTTATTGTCGGCCATAAACACATCACCAAAACATTAGTAAAAAAAAGTATATCTAGCAAAAGTGGTCATTTTCTGCAGTACAAACCAGACCAAAAGCAACTTTGGTATATCAACAGCAGCCGCTCGCTCTTTCTCACTTGCGCCAACACATGCACATATGGCACTTAGCCAGTGATGCGTTTACAGCCACACAAAAAGTCAGACAACTCCAACACCACACATAAAGTGTCATTCCAGGTCGTTACACTATGATTTACCAATCAAATGTGTGCTTATTCTAGTGTCATTTATTAGGAATCTTAATTTATAAATATTAATCATGAAATGCTGTTAGTATATTAAATAAATACAAATAAAAATATATTTTTTACAAACAGGAAGTTGCAGGAATGTACACATGATCCCCTGCTTACATCTCATTGTGCAACATGTGAATGTTTTAATGGGAACTAAATGCAATGTCTGAAAGGGCTACAAATTATTTCCAAAGCAGGACCTCCACCCAGACAAACAATACAAGTACACAGTTCATGAAAAACAATATTTGTTGTTATTGTCATTGTAAGTGGGCCTAAACACTTATATTAGAAAATAACCTCATGGAAATGACTGCTGTCATTTGATTATAATAATAAGAGAATGTTGTCTGTCTATCTGTGTTGGCCCTGCGATGAGGTGGGGACTTGTCCAGGGTGTACCCCGCCTTCCGCCCGAATGCAGCTGAGATAGGCTCCAGCGACCCCGAAAGGGACAAGCGGTAGAAAATGGATGGATGGATGGAGATTGAACTTGTTATTTAGTCAGGTTTGGGACAGGTGTGCTGCTGGTGTAGCCACAGTGTGCACGTATTATGTTGCTCACATGGACTCCACTGAATGCTCAGGGAGTTTTTGCGTTTGCTCACACACATGAACAATTAGAGGGAACATTGGGCCAAGCCCAACTCCTGAAAAACAACCCCACACCATAATTCCTCCGCTGACCCCTCTCTGTCAGTTTACGTGGCCTACCACTTCGTGGCCGAGTTGCTGTTGTTCCCAAACTCTTCCATTTTCTTATAATAAAGCCGACAGTTGACTTTGGAATATTTAGGAGCTAAGACATTGGATTTGTTGCACAGGTGGCATCCTATGACAGTTCCACGCTGGAAATCACTGAGAGCGGCCCATTCTTTCACAAATGTTTGTAGAAACAGTCTCCATGCCTAAGTGCTTGATTTAATACACCTGTGGCCGGGCCAAGTGATTAGGACACCTGATTCTCATCATTTGGATGGGTGGCCAAATACTTTTGGCAATATAGTGTATATTTAAAACACTTCCTAGTGGTCTATATAATATGTCTGCATTCCTCGTTATCTCTTTAAAAATGGCTCGGGAATCTCCGCGAGATTGATACAATTTCCATCATATTTATTCAACTTTGGTTGTCTATTTGTGTCATAAATCAGATGGCTTCAATATAGAGGCACCTTGTTTTTCTACTCTACTGCTACTCTAAGCATATCGTACGATAGTTTGTCATTTCATGGGGCGGTGTAGCTTGGTTGGTAGAGTGGCCGTGCCAGCAACTTGAGGGTTCCAGGTTCGATCCTCCTAGTCACTGCCGTTGTGTCTTCGGGCAAGACATTTTACCCACCTGCTCCCAGTGCCACCCACACTGGTTTAACCGTTTTGTGGTGTTCGGGTCTGTGGGACCCATTTTAATTTTTTACTCAAAGAAAAATGATAAAAATAATTAATTTTTCAAACTGAGACCCACTGACTTTGGCTCATTTTCTGTGAAGAACATATATCAGAATACTATTATTACTAATATTTAATGACCACACACTATACACCACCCCTACACATTTCTATTACATATAAGATGAGTGAGAGAGTTATGATAAACGCACATGTGTTGCCAGGCTCTGCTTTTTATCGATAGATTTATCAGATTAAATGTTTTATTATCTATAGCAGGGGTGTCAAAAGTGTGCCCCGGAGGCCATTTGAGCCCACAGCTAATGTTTTAAAGGCCCACGGCACATTCTAAAAATACTATTAAAATAAACAAAAACATAACAAAAGTGAAATAAAAAAGCTAAAAGGTGAAATGTAATTTAGAAAAAGTTGCAATGTTGACTAATAAAACAAAGCTGTTTTTTTTTTTTTTGTCATTGCTCAAAACATAATATTGAATCAAAATCAATGTTATTATGAATTATTGACCTATCCAAGGTTCCGATTACTTCACATCAAATATTCCACTTTGAAAAATATTTTTGGTGGAGGATTTTGCATATTTTGTGTGTTTGCCATTAAAAACATAGTTTTGTTTGACAAAAAAGGGCGGAAAACAAACAAAAAAACAACATTAAAAAAAGTTAAACATTTTTAAATGAGGGATAGATCAGAAGTTGATGTACACTCCAGATATTTCAGCGTTAAATATAAAATGTATGTATGCCCTGGCACACCATTATCATCATTTCATGACTCAAGCAAAACACTTTTTACACTTTTATACTGAAATAAATACACCTACAACGTATTAAATAAAAACATAGAAAAAACTACCAGCATCGGTAAAGTTCAGATCCATGAAGGAAAGAAGAAAGTGAATGAATTTTTATAACTGAATACATTTACATACGTATACAATTTTGTTTACTTTTTAAAAAAATGTTTTATGAATTAAGTAACGTTTAAGTTAACGTTTCTTCTCCGGGTTGCGGAGGAGACCCTGCCCCAAGTGGAGGAGTTCAAGTACCTCGGAGTCTTGTTCACGAGTGAGGGAAGAGTGGATCGTGAGATCGACAGGCGGATCGGTGCGAAGTCTTCAATAATGCGGACGCTGTATCGATCCGTTGTGGTGAAGAAGGAGCTGAGCCGGAAGTTAAAGCTCTCAATTTACCGGTCGATCTACGTTCCCATCCTCACCTATGGTCATGAGCTTTGGGTTATGACCGAAAGGACAAGATCACGGGTACAAGCGGCCGAAATGGGTTTCCTCCGCCGGGTGGCGGGGCTCTCCCTTAGAGATAGGGTGAGAAGCTCTGCCATCCGGGGGGAGCTCAAAGTAAAGCCGCTGCTCCTCCACATCGAGAGGAGCCAGATGAGGTGGTTCGGGCATCTGGTCAGGATGCCACCCGAACGCCTCCCTAGGGAGGTGTTTAGGGCACGTCTGACCGGTAGGAGGCCACGGGGAAGACCCAGGACACGTTGGGAAGACTATGTCTCCCGGCTGGCCTGGGAAGGCCTCGGGATCCCCCGGGAGGAGCTGGACGAAGTGGCTGGGGAGAGGGAAGTCTGGGTTTCCCTGCTTAAGCTGCTGCCCCCGCGACCCGACCTCGGATAAGCGGAAGAAGATGGATGGATGGATGGAAGTAACGTTTATGACAACCTTTTTCCAAAACACAATATAGAATGTGAGATATAACAGGATAATGCATACGTTTATATTTTTTTTTCAAAATGCTTACAAAAAAGTGGGACCCCAAAAATTTACTGTGGGACCCCATTTTTATGACTTGATGGGGTCCCTGGGAAATGTTCAACTAATCCCGGCCTTGGTGTGCTGCCCGCCTTGGCACGCATATATGTGTCCTCTTTTGGGGATTTCCGAATATGGTCAGCCTATTACTGTTAAAGGCCTACTGAAATGAATTTTTTTTATTTAAACGGGGATAGCAGATCCATTCTATGTGTCATACTTGATCATTTCGCGATATTGCCATATTTTTGCTGAAAGGATTTAGTATAGAACAAAGACGATAAAGTTTGCAACTTTTGGTCTCTGATAAAAAAAAAGCCATGCCCCTACCGGAAGTAGCGTGACATAGTCAGTTGTTCGCTTCCTCATATTTTCCTATTGTTTTCGACGCAGCTAGAGCGATTCGGACCGAGAAAGCGACGATTACCCCATTAATTTGAGCGAGGATGAAAGATTTGTGGATGAGGAACGTTAGAGTGACGGACTAGAATGCAGTGCAAACATATCTTTTTTCGCTCTGACTGTAACTTAGGTACAAGCTGGCTCATTGCATTCCACACTCTCTCCTTTTTCTATTGTGGCTCACGGATTTGTATTTTAAACCACCTCGGATACTATATCCTCTTGAAAATGAGAGTCGAGAACGCGAAATGGACATTCACAGTGACTTTTATCTCCACGACAATACATCGGCGAAGCTCTTTAGTTACTGAGCTAATGTGATAGCATCTGGCTCAAATGCAGATAGAAACAAAATAAATAAATCCCTGACTGGAAGGATAGACAGAAGATCAACAACACTATTAAACCCTGGACCTGTAACTACACTGTTAATAATTCTCAGCCTGGCAAAGCTTAACAATGCTGTTGCTAACAATGCTGAAGCTAACTTAGCAACTTAGCAACCGGACCTCACAAAGCTATGATAAAACATTAGCGCTCCACCTACGTCAGCCAGCCCTCATCTGCTCATCAACACCCGTGCTCACCTGCGTTCCAGCGATCGACGGCGCGACGAAGGACTTCACCCGATCACAGATGCGGTTGGCTAGCGTTGGCTAGCGTGTCTGCTATCCAAGTAAGTCCTCCTTGTTGTGTTGCTACAGCCAGCCGCTAATACACCGATCCCACCTACAACTTTCTTCTTAGCAGTCTCCATTGTTCATTAAACAAATTGCAAAAGATTCACCAACACAGATGTCCAGAATACTGTGGAATTATGAAATGAAAACCGAGCTTTATTGTATTGGATTCAATGGGTCCGAATACTTCCGTGTCAACCGTTAACGTCACGCGCATACGTCATCATATCTAGACGTTTTCGTCACGCGCATACGTCATCATATCTAGATGTTTTCAACCGGAAGTGTGGCGGGAAATTTAAAATTGCACTTTATAAGTTAACCCGGCCGTATTGGCATGTGTTGCAATGTTAAGATTTCATCATTGATATATAAACTATCAAACTGCGTGGTCGGTAGTAGTGGGTTTCAGTAGGCCTTTAAGCAAACTATGAATAGTAAAACATTTGTCCTTTATCATAGCTACACATAAGACAAAAAGCCGCGAGAAAATCAGTGGTACTCAGTAAAGTAAGATGAATTAAATGCGCTGACAGTTCATTGCTCCTGCCAAATGAATTGCACTGAGTGGAGCGGATCACCACTCCAAGATGGCGGCCCCGCGTCTCATCAAACGCCAGTAGGCAGTAGCGCTCCATGCTGCGTCTACTTATGAGATGTCTATGGGTATTAGCCTTGATGCTAACAAGAAACTCTAGGTGTTTTAAAATGGACTAAAGCCTAAATAATTTAGCCTGAATGAACCGTGACTAACGGATATAGTTCCTTTTTAAGTTGGCCAATAATACTTTTGGTCGGCTCGCTGCTGAATATAAACGATTTGAAGAGTGGCCCCGACAGGCTGACAGGTAGTATATCTGTGCTAATTGGAGGCATTTGTAGATGTGACTCCTTTTTATCTCCTGCTAGTGATTACAAGCATGTTCTGCCCTAATCCGGTGACTTTTCAAATATCGCTTCGAGGGGGTGGCAAGATGAATGCTTATTGCCGCTAATCCCTGACTGTGATGTATGAGCGCCGCTGTTTTATTTTTTTTTTTTGCCGCAGCTTTCACCCCCTCTCTAAAAATCCAGCATGCAAGCTCGCAGCCACTGCTTAACTGTCCCTATTAAAATGAATCTCCTGCCGGGCAATGGGTGTCAGGGAATGTTTTCACCTCCATAAGGTATTCGCCCGCGTTAATGACACCTTCTTACGGGCGCATCAAGGCTGCGTCCGGGTTAGCTGTCAGCGCCGCGTAAAGGATGCCGTTGTAATCTGGATATTGCTGTAGTCGCCACACGGCGCCGTTTAGCGGGAATGGCTTAGCGGGTCGTACCTGTTTGACGCCGCCACAAATGAGGTGAGCCTGATTTATGGAGGCCCACGAGGATGGCTGGTATGAATCACCGCACGTCACGTCTTACTCCGACTTCCAGATAGCTGCAATGTTCCGGTCCTCGGCTCGCTCGCCGGCGATTCGTCACCCCGCTTATTGCCAGCTAGGTCAGCCTTGCCAGGTCCTAATCCCCTTGAGACAAAATAAGAAAGAAGACATGGTTAAAGACTTTGGATGACAGTTTTTACTGTTTATTTACCAAAACCACAATCATTTAAAAGCATCTGGTAGTTCAAGAGAGGCTATTCTGTACTTTAAAAGGAACACATTTAGATTTTTCTTTTCTACGTTTTAAAACATAACATGTAATGGAAGATGTCAGGTTCAAACACTGATGACATCTATTAAACAGGAGAAGAAGCAAAGAATCAAACAGAGACAGAATTCAATTTGGCTCCGTGAGGAGAAACGTGTACATCTGTACCCTTGCACAATCTCATTACGCTCTGCCAAAAGATTGTACGCCTCCTCTTTTATTTTGACTTTCCCTGACCACATGGCAACAGCTGCTTCCAAAGGGACGGGGGTCATAAACAGCCATCACTTTTGATTACAAAACAGTTCAAAAGAAAAGGTCTGTTCAAAAGAGGCTGTAAAAGAGTTCAAAAAGAGGTTTGTAAAAGAGTTCAAAAAGAGGTTTGTAAAAGAGTTCAAAAAGAGGTTTGTAAAAGAGTTCAAAAAGAGGTTTGTAAAAGAGTTCAAAAAAGAGGTTTGTAAAAGAGTTTAAAAAAGAGGTTCGTAAAAGAGTTAAAAAAAGAGGTTCGTAAAGAGTTCAAAAAAGAGGTTCGTAAAAGAGTTCAAAAAGAGGTTCGTAAAAGAGTTCAAAAAGAGGTTTGTAAAAGAGTTCAAAAAAGAGGTTTGTAAAAGAGTTTAAAAAAGAGGTTCGTAAAAGAGTTAAAAAAAGAGGTTCGTAAAGAGTTCAAAAAAGAGGTTCGTAAAAGAGTTCAAAAAGAGGTTCGTAAAAGAGTTCAAAAAGAGGTTCGTAAAAGAGTTCAAAAAGAGGTTCGTAAAAGAGTTCAAAAAGAGGTTCGTAAAAGAGTTCAAAAAAGAGGTTCGTAAAAGAGTTCAAAAAAGAGGTTCGTAAAAGAGTTCAAAAAAGAGGTTCGTAAAAGATTTCAAAAAGAGGTTTGTAAAAGAGTTTAAAAAGAGGTGTCTGGAACTTGGGCAGATCCTGCTTTCTCTCCGCTTTGTAGTTCTTGGGTCAAAACAATATCTTTCTGTTGATTACAATACATGAAAAAAAACCAGAACACCTTCATGTTGCTTCCCCCCCTACACAGTGGAGTTTTACAAGCCTTCTTCTTGGTAGGTTCAAAGACAGCTATTGTCTTCTCGCCGGGAACTCATTTCAACACAAAGTCTTGTGATAACTTAGATACAATTATTCTGACAGTGGTTCTGTGGTCAAAATTTCGCAAAGATTATGTCTGGCAGAAAGTTTTCAAGCCTCTTTTTCTCTTCCGGATGCACCGTTTTGTGGCTGCTCTTATTTACGTGGCCCCCACATCAGTTGCCAGTGGCTTAAATCTGATTTTTTTTCAAAATAATTGTTTTTTAAAATCAGTTTTTTTTTTCCAGCTGACTGTTCACACTGCAAGTAAACTGTGATCTTTATCAGACTCCAGATTAACTGCGCACCGGCCCCAATGTGGCCCCTATTTGGCCTCAACGTCACTTTGATAAAGTGAAAACAAAGGAAGTTGACCGGTTTCCATCAATAAAAAATTGTGACAATATTATTCTTTTTTTTTTTTTTTAATGTTTTTATTTTTTATAAATGTCGGTAATGATAATATCAATGAGGGATTTTTAATCACTGCTATGTTGACATTTGTATTATTTTTATTAATGATACTGTTGTTGATAATATTAATTTTTGTCTGACTGCTTTTGGATTGTTTTGTGTCATGTTTGTGTGTCCTCTCAATTGCTCTGTTTATCGGGTTTGGTTTTGGAATTGGAATTGCATTATTATGGTATTGTTGTGTATTGTTTTGTTGGATAGATTAAAAAAATAAAAATAATAATTAAGTGGGACAACGGAGGAAAATTAGCTAATCGGCATATTTACATTGTTGCTCTGTGTTGATGAACATGCATTGTCCTAATTCAAATAAATAAATAAATAAATACGTAAATGCTACTACAAAATAAAAGACAAGTCGACACACCTTTAAAATGAGTTTTTTTTTTAAGTGAAAATAAATCAAAATATTATAATGGATATATATAGTGTAATATATTTGGGAGGGTCCTAAACTTTTTATGGCTAAGTAGAGGGAGCACAGATATCAGCCTGGATCTACGTTATCGTTATTTTTCAAATCACTTACGTAAACAACTTAGCAATATACGTAACATGTAAGCAAATACGCCACAACGTCCATTCCGGTCCTTCAACAGTGGCTATTTTTTCAGAATTAAAATATATATTATATATAGACAATGTACGCACTATTGACAGTGATGCATTGGAAATTCCGCCCTCGAAAAAAAAACTTTGCTTACGGAAACCGGACGTTGCGATGAAGTATCCTGTTCCACTTGCGGGTTATGTCTTTTCCCGCGTACACGAGCGACGTAGCTCGCTCAAGATGATGAAGTTGCATTCGGGTCACGTTCAGGTCGCATTGCTGATTAAACTGAAGTCACGTTTGAAAAGATCAGATTCCAATCGGTTTCGGACTACCTCTTGATGCTGATGCGAAAAGGTCAGATGCCTTTGTATGCTCTTTCAGCATTTTCTCAAATATCTGAAGGAAATCATCAGTAGAAGAGGATGCATAATAGAATACTAGCGGCCTACCTTCCTTTTCTCTCGTTTTTGATCGCCGGGTCTGCTTCTCTTTTTCCGTTTTTCCGCAGGCTTATGTCTAATTTTTTTTGTACCGAACTCTGACCAAAACCCTTATGCTTCAAAGTCAAAATCATCAAAAAGATCGCAAGACACTAATTTGGTTCATTCCATTGTGCACAGGTAAATTCAACTGGGGAGGTTTTTCCATTCCTCATATTTGATGATACATTAAATTATGCGTGGAACTATCATGATTTGGGATGAAGATGCTAATGAAACACATACGAGGCAATATGAAATTGCCTTCAGTCTTCTGTATGTGACGTGATGTGACGTGTGTGTATATGTTTGTGTGTGTATATGTATGTATGTGTGTGTATATGTATGTGTGTGTATATGTATAAATGTGCGTGCGTGTGTGTGTGTGTGTATATGTATATATGTGCATGTGTGTGTATGTATATATGTGCGTGTGTATATGTATATATGTGCGTGTGTGTGCATATGTATATATACGTGTGTATATGTACAAATGTGTGTGTGTGTGTGTATGTATGTGTGTGTGTGTGTGTGTGTGTGTGTGTGTGTATGTATATATGTGCATGTGTAAATGTATATATGTACATGTGTGTATATGTATAAATGTGCATGTGTGTATTGATATGTATACATGTGCGTATATATGTGTATATGTATATATGTGTGTATATGTATATATGTGCGTATATGTATATATGTGCATATATGTATATACTGTTTATGTGTATATGTGCATATATGTGTATATGTATATATGTGTATGTGTATATGTGTATATGTGTATATGTATATATGTGTATGTGTATATGTATATATGTGTATATGTATATATGTGTGTATATGTATATATATATATATATATATATATATATATATATATATATATATATATATATATATGTGCATGTATGTATATGTGTATATATATGTGTATATGTATATATGTGTATATGTTTATATGTGCATGTGTGTATACAGTATGTATGTATGTGCATATATGTGCGTATATGTTTATATATGTATGTGTGTATACAGTATGTATGTATGTGCATATATGTGCGTATATGTTTATACATGTATGTGTGTATACAGTATGTATGTATGTGCATATATGTGCGTATATGTTTATATGTGTATTTTTATATATGTATGTATATGTATATATGTGCGTATATGTATATATGTGCATATATGTATATACTGTATATGTGCATGTATGTGTATATGTATACATGTGCATGTATGTGTATATGTATACATGTGCATGTATGTGTATATGTATACATGTGCATGTATGTGTATATGTATACATGTGCATGTATGTGTATATGTATACATGTGCATATACGTGTGTATATATGTGCATAAACGTGTATGTGCATACATTATGTGTGTACATGTATATATGTGTGTACGTGCGTATATGTATATATGTGCATATATGTGCATGTGTGTATATGTATAAATGTGCACGTGTGTATATGTGTGTATGTGCATAAATGTGTGTGTATACATAAATGTGTGTATATGTGCATATATGTGTGTATATGTGCATTTATATGTATATAGGTGCTTATATATGTGTATATGTATAAATGTGTGTATATGTATATATGTGCGTATATGTATATACTGTATGTGTATATACTGTATATGTGCATATATGTGTATATATGTGCATATATGTGTATATATGTGCATACATATGTAAATATGTGCATATATGTGTGTATATATGTGCATATATGTGTGTAAAGGTGTGCATATATGTGCATATTTGTGTGTGTATATGTGCATGTTTGTGCATGTGTGTACATGTATAAATGTGCATATGTCTGTATATGTATAAGTGTGTGTATGTGCATATGTATATATGTGCATATGTATATATGTGCATGTGTGCATATGTGCATGTGTATATGTATAGATGAGCATGTGTGTATATGTATATAAGTGCATAAGTGTGCATATATATATGTGTACATGCATATACAGTATGTGTATACATGTGTATAGGAGTGTGTTTCTGTATGTGTGTGTGTGTATACGTATGTAAATGTGTATATTGTTTTTTTAAGGTTCCCCAATTCCGACCCATCTTTACAAAGCCCAGTCAGAACAAGTACCAGCAAAGAAGGAAACAAACAGTGAAAACATCCTTTTGTTTGGCAGAGGTAATCATCGTCAGAGCCGCCGCTAATGAGACCGGTTGTTTGTCGTTATCCCATGCAGATGCTGCCTGAAAACATTTGTAAGCGCGCGGCATAAATAATAAATAAACGATAAGAGAATAAATGAGTAAATAAAGCGACGTTAACAGCCAGCTTCCTCCCCCTCAGCTGATGAGAGACAATAAGGTCAGTCCTATTAACCGATCCATTTGACGCCATTATGAAGCGTGACTCGTTTCTCAGCCCATCCGGAGCCTGGTTGGGCTGATTCCCATTATTTTTAATCTTCCGTCTAACCAGGTGAGGCGGCTGATGCATTCATCACTTTCAAGAGAGTTGGACGACACGCTGAAGGAGCTACTTTTCAACAGGAACATGTTATTTAGTTAAAATCCCAATGACGTAATCACACTCAGACCTGTTAGGGTGCAGTCACACTTGACTATTTGTACCCTGCTGGCCGACATGGGCCATCACTTCTAGTCTGTTACATCCCTTTGTGGAGTATTTCCAGTCTTCACTATGCACACTAATGCCATCGGGGAAGAGAGAGCACGCTGTGGGTTTGACTGTTGGATTGTTTTAAGTCCTTTTTTTTAAAAACGGTAATGTTGCTTGTGTCAATTATGACATCCTTCTATGCCTCTGTGCACATGCAAGAGTGGCATGCCCTTACCATGAATTGATTAACCTACTCCGTGGCCTAGTGGTTAGAGTGTCCGCCCAAAGATCGGTAGGTTGTGAGTTCGAACCCCGGCCGAGTCATACCAAAGACTATAACAATGGGACCCATTACCTCCCTGCTTGGCACTCAGCAAGGGTTGGAATTAAATCACCAAAATGATTCCCGGGCGCGGCCACCGCTGCTGCTCACTGCTCCCCTCATCTCCCAGGGGGTGATCAGGGGTGATGGGTCAAATGCAGAGAATAATTGTGTCTGTGACAATCATTGGCACTTTAACTTATTAACATGGACCCCGACTTAAACAAGTTGAAAAACGTATTTGGGTGTTACCATTTAGTGGTCAATTGTACGGAATAAGTACCGTACTGTGCAAGCTCGGTTGGTAAAGTGGCCGAGCCAGCAACTTTAAGGTTCCAGGTTCTGCCATCCTAGTCACTGCCGTTGTGTCCTTGGGCAAGACACTTTACCCACCTGCTCCCAGTGCCACCCACACTGGTTTAAATGTAGCTTAGATATTGGATTTCACAATGCAAAGCGCTTTGAGTCACTAGAGAAAAGCGCTATATAAATATAATTCACTTCACTTCAATCTACTAATAAAAGTTTCAATCAATCAATCAATGGCCTACCTATTCCAGTCCTACCAAAGGAGGCAAAGTATGCCATACCTGGGCATGGTACGAATGGCCGAGTGTGAGTATGTTTGAGTCTGTGAGCACCATTTCTGGTACTCGAACCCACGAGGGTCATTGACTCCCAAGTTCTCTTGGCAAAGATTCAAGTTTCACTGACTCAGGAGTTGCAAAGGTCTTAAGTTTCACTGACATATTACAAACCCCGTTTCCATATGAGTTGGGAAATTGTGTTAGATGTAAATATAAACAGAATACAATGATTTGCAAATCCTTTTCAACCCATATTCAATTGAATGCACTACCAAGACAAGATATTTGATGTTCAAACTCATAAACTTTATTTTTTTTTTGCAAATAATAATTAACTTAGAATTTCATGGCTGCAACATGTGCCAAAGTAGTTGAGAAAGGGCATGTTCACCACTGTGTTACATGGCCTGTCCTTTTAAAAACACTCAGTAAACGTTTGGGAACTGAGGAGACACATTTTTGAAGCTTCTCAGGTGGAATTATTTCCCATTCTTGCTTGATGTACAGCTTAAGTTGTTCAACAGTCCGGGGGTCTCCCTTGTGGTATTTTAGGCTTCATAATGCGCCACACATTTTCAATGGGAGACAGGTCTGGACTACAGGCAGGCCAGTCTAGTACCCGCACTCTTTTACTATGAAGCCACGTTGATGTAACACGTGGCTTGGCATTGTCTTGCTGAAATAAGCAGGGGCGTCCATGGTAACGTTGCTTGGATGGCAACATATGTTGCTCCAAAACCTGTATGTACCTTTCAGCATTAATGGTGCCTTCACAGATGTGTAAGTTACCCATGTCTTGGGCACTAATACACCCCCATACCATCACAGATGCTGGCTTTTCAACTTTGCGCCTATAACAATCTGGATGGTTCTTTTCTTCTTTGGTCTGGAGGACACAACGTCCACGGTTTTCAAAAACAATTTCAAATGTGGACTCGTCAGACCACAGAACACTTTTCCACTTCGTATCAGTCCATCTTAGATGAGCTCAGGCCCAGCGAAGACGACTGCGTTTCTGGGTGTTGTTGATAAACCGTTTTCGCCTTGCATAGGAGAGTTTTAACTTGCACTTACAGATGTAGCGACCAACTGCAGTTACTGACAGTGGGTTTCTGAAGTGTTCCTGAGCCCATGTGGTGATATCCTTTACACACTGATGTCGCTTGTTGATGCAGTACAGCCTGAGGGATCGAAGGTCACGGGCTTAGCTGCTTACGTGCAGGGATTTCTCCAGATTCTCTGAACCCTTTGATGATATTACGGACCGTAGATGGTGAAATCCCTAAATTCCTTGCAATAGCTGGTTGAGAAAGGTTTTTCTTAAACTGTTCAACAATTTGCTCACGCATTTGTTGACAAAGTGGTGACCCTCGCCCCATCCTTGTTTGTGAATGACTGAGCATTTCATGGAAGCTGCTTTTATACCCAATCATGGCACCCACCTGTTCCCAATTTGCCTGTTCACCTGTGGGATGTTCCAAATAAGTGTTTGATGAGCATTCCTCAACTTTATCAGTATTTATTGCCACCTTTCCCAATTTCTTTGTCACGTGTTGCTGGCATCAAATTCTAAAGTTAATGATTATTTGCAAAAAAAAAAAATCTTTATCAGTTTGAACATCAAATATGTTGTCTTTGTAGCATATTCAACTGAATATGGGTTGAAAATGATTTGCAAATCATTGTATTCCGTTTATATTTACATCTAACACAATTTCCCAGCTCATATTGTAGAACAGAACAAAATAGAATGTTGTAGTCGTCACACTTAAAAAGTACAACCAAATTAGTTTTCTGTACAATCAGTCTAAGAGCAGTAGTCCGTCATACCGCGGGGGGGGGGGGGGGGCGGAAACAGCGTAGGTGCCGGATGGGAGGTTTGGGTCTATGTATGCATATGTTTGTAGTAGTCCATGGGTGCGTGTTTGTCTGGAAGTCGCTCCGTTTGGCATCACAGAACAGAGTCCTCATCCCAGGCGTCTTTAAAGAAGGGGGAGGGATCTCAGAGTGTCTTTTGCTGCAGTGGGTTGTTCACTGCATGACCCTCAAAAAGGTCAATGCAGAGAGAGCCAAATTGTAGATACGTTTTGGTTAGGGAGAACAAACATATTTCAGTGGTTTGTCTGCGCTAGTTGTCCGTTCTGGCTCTAAAATGTATCAGAATTTCGCCTTGCAGAGCGGAAAGCTTCTCCGAGATGTTATCCAATTTGTGATTCCATTTTTACAAGTCCACGTGCCCGCAGCTCTGCCCAGCCCATCAATCACGACGGCTGCCATCGACCAGAACCAATCAGCAGTATCGCATTTCCAAATAGAGAGATATCTTTAATGTCTTTGACGAAAAGAATCACGGGTTGAGGAAGGCTCTACTTTCACTGACTCACGGGTGTTTTACCAAGCATCTCCAGCTGTGCATCTACACCACGACTCATCTGCCGAGCTGTAGACACCGATTGATTGTGCCAATTTGTGAACAGGCTTTAGTCCGAAGAGGAATTAGTCCTTCACATTCAGGTTTTAGAGGGGTTTATATTGCACAATACATTGATCTGGTGCAAGAGTCTGTGCATGATCTATACTACAAGTGATTCGAGTCGATGAGTACCCGATTCACTTCTGTGAGTGCCTCATGAGAACTTAATTTATTAAAATAAATTGATTTTCCTGTCAATGCTGGCAACAAGATGTCTTAGCCCCTGAAACTCACATTTTTGGATTGTGCAGCTCTCCTGGTCAAATCTAGTCTCATAAATCCACAATAATAAAATCGAGAACAAAGACTGACTTTGCCAATTTATGTTTCGCAGGAGTGCCCAAGCAAGCGCATGCAAATGAGATTCGCTGTTAGATGGGAGAACTGAAATGTATTTGTGTGGAATTCAATCAAGGCTGTGTAGGACCATGTGGCGTTATTTGCAGCATCATCCCGGGATGCATTAAAAGCCCTCGGGGTTCATCAGACGGCACTCCTTAAAAAAACAATACAATCGCTGACATTGATCCTCCGACTTGGCCAGGTGCTAAAAAGACGTTTGCACCTTCCTTTGGATCCCTGTCAGAATACGCGATAAGCCGAGACAACTCTCATTAGCATGGTTCTCATTATATCTCTGCCATGACTCCGTAATTAGCTTGAAAAAGAAAAGAAAGTAACATCAAACGGGAATCTTTCTCAATTAGATTTCGGCGTGAATGTGTCGTCTTTGTTTACCTTCTCCGAGCGCCCGTGCGCGCGACGGAAAGTGCGAGAAAGCCTGCAAAAAAACGAGTTTAAACCTGTTTTACGATGCTTACCTTTGACCCCGCTTTGCTTGATTGAATCTGTGTCAGTCAATAACAATGTCTCACTAATTTAACGAGGAGGAGATGAGTCATGAATATCAGTTGTCATGGCAACCAAAAGGTATTCGGATCCTTGCAAATTGATCAGCATTGATCTGTGTTTTTTTGTTTTTTTTCACCTGTGAGGTGTCGATTGGATTTGTTTCCTCTTTGCACTGATTGGATTTTCCATTCATAAAACTGGAAAGGATTTTCTTTTTAGGTTTATTAAGTGATGACAACAAATATTGGTTTACTGTCAAAGAGCATGTTATGTTTTAAAGAAGAGACACAAATTGTGTTCGAAATGTATGTTGTGTTATGTAGCATAATACAAATATGCATTAGCTGTGTCACCCTACAGGTGACACTAAAATAGAATTAATATCGTGCAAAGGTTACTTTATTCCAGCAGTTAGATATACAAGGTGAAACCAATATATGATATAGGTTCATAATGTGCAACTCAAAATATTTCATGAATTCTTTTTTTATATAATTTTGATGATTGCATACAGAAGGGCTCACCAAACTACAGCCTGCGGGCCAAATCTGGCCTGCCAGCGTCCACAATCTGGTCTGCGGGATGTCCTAAGTTAAAAATTGTTTTATATATAAATATATCTATCTATTTATCTATCTAGAGATCTGTATACATATATATAATGTATGTAGATATAATCTATATATAGAATAGAATGGACTTAATTGTCATATTTGCATACAACAAGATTAAGGACTCAACTTAAGGTGTGGTAGTGGAAACAAATATAGAATAAAAAAGAAATCACACAAGTAGTAATGAAGATCAACAATAAGAATTGAAATAGACTACTATACAATAAAACAATAAGCATTTACAATCCTGTACAATATATACATACATATATACTAGGGTTGTACGGTCTACCGGTATTAGTATAGTACCGCGATACTAGTGAATCATATTCGGTACTATACCGCCTCTAAAACGTACTGTTCCACCCTCCCCCCATTGTCGTCACGTCGTGTTGTTGGTTTTACGAGCAGAGGAGCATGTTCGGCAGCGCACAATCACAGAGTTTTTACAAGCAGACACAGTGTGTAGACAGAAAAGGGAGAACGGACACATTTTGGCTTACAAACTAAGGATAAAGGTGAAGTTATAACACTGAAACGCCCTCGGGAAGAGGTGCTTTAAGAGATGGCTAGCTAGCTAGCGGCTAAAGTCCACCCGCAGTCTGCAGTGTTTTAGCTACTTCTAAATCACTAATCCTCGCCTCCATGATGACAAAGAAAGTAAGTTTCTTACAAGTATCATCCCTGCAGGACGAGGAATAGCTAAACATGCTTCACTCACCGGCGTCACAATGTAAACAAACGCCATTGGTGGATCTACACCTGACATCCACTGTAATGATACCAAGTACAGGAGTGTATCTAGTCGATTATGATTACATTGATATTTTTTTAGCATCACAGAATCTTTTTTTTAATGAATATTATGTTTATAAACTCAGGAAATATGTCCCTGGACACATGAGGACTTTGAATATGACCAATGTATGATCCTGTAACGACTTTGTATCGGATTGATGCCTAAATTTGTGGTATCATCCAAAACAAATGGTAAGTATCAAACAACAGAAGAATAAGTGATTATTACATTTTAACAGAGGTGTAGATAGAACATGTTAAAAGATAAAGCAAGCAGATATTAACAGTAAATGAACAAGTAGATTAATAATTCATTTTCTACCACTTGTCTTTAATAATGTTGACAAAATAATAGAATGATAAATGACACAATATGTTACTGCACATGTCAGCAGACTAAATTAGGAGCCTTAGTTTGCTTACTTACTAATAAAAGACAAGTTGTCTTGTATGTTCACTGTTTTATTTAAGGACAAACATGCAATAAGAAACATATGTTTCATGTACCCTAAGATTTTTTTTGTTGAAATAAAGCCAATAATGCAATTCTTTGTGGTCCCCTCTATTTATAAAAGTACCAAAATATATTATACAAAATATTGGTATCGGGACAACACTAGTGTGTATATGTATGTATGTATGTATATATACTTGAGGACTCTTGGCTTACAGTTTATGAAAACCTCAAATTGAAAATCTCAGAAAAGTTGTGGTTTTCAAAAACCTTCAGTCATGATAACCACAATTTTAACACATCAAACTTGACGGCTCTCACTTTGCACGTAATGAGTTTATAGCACAAATCAGTTTCACATTTGAAGTTGAATCGCTGACATGAGTCAACTTTTGCACAACATTTCAATTTGAGTTTCACCTAAATGTGTGCTTAATTACTCTTATCAAAACCCAGCTGGTTTTCGTCCTGGTCGTGGAACTGTGGACCAGCTCTATACTCTCGGCAGGGTCCTTGAGGGTGCATGGGAGTTTTCCCCAAACAGTCTACATGTGCTTTGTGGACTTGGAGAAGGCATTCGACCGTGTCCCTCAAGAAGTCCTGTGGGGAGTCCTCAGAGAGTATGGGGTAACGGACTGCAGGATTAGGTCTCTGCTTTTTGCAGATGATGTGGTCCTGATGGCTTCATCTGGCCCGGATCGGTTCGCAGCTGAGTGTGAAGCGACTGGGATGAGAATCAGCACCTCCAAGTCCGAGTCCATGGTTCTCGCCCGGAAAAGGGTGGAATGCCATCTCCGTGTTGCGGAGGAGACCCTGCCCCAAGTGGAGGAGTTCAAGTACCTTGGAGTCTTGTTCACGAGTGAGAGAAGAGTGGATCGTGAGATCGACAGGCGGATCGGTGCGGCGTCTTCAGTAATGCGGACGCTGTATCGATCCGTTGTGGTGAAGAAGGAGCTGAGCCGGAAGGCAAAGCTCTCAATTTACCGGTCGATCTACGTTCCAATCCTCACCTATGGTCATGAGCTTTGGGTTATGACGGAAAGGACAAGATCACGGGTACAAGCGGCCGAAATGAGTTTCCTCCGCCGGGTGGCGGGTCTCTCCCTTAGAGATAGGGTGAGAAGCTCTGCCATCCGGGAGGAGCTCAAAGTAAAGCCGCTGCTCCTCCACATCGAGAAGAGCCAGATGAGGTGGTTCGGGCATCTGGTCAAGATGCCACCCGAACGCCTCCCTAGGGAGGTGTTTAGGGCACGTCCGACTGGTAGGAGGCCACGGGGAAGACCCAGGACACGTTGGGAAGACTATGTCTCCCGGCTGGCCTGGGAACGCCTCGGGATCCCCTGGGAGGAGCTGGACGAAGTGGCTGGGGAGAGGGAAGTCTGGGCTTCCCTGCTTAGGCTGCTGCCCCCGCGACCCGACCTCGGATAAGCGGAAGAAGATGGATGGATGGATGGATGGATGGAAAACCCAGCTCATATTACAAACGTATAGTCAAACAAAGCATCAATGTTTCCTCCTCGGCCCTCTCGATCCAGAGTGCTTTCAAGCACCATGAATGTAACAAAGATACGTCTATTTGACAGTAAAAGAATGGAAAAACCAAGCAAGACGCAAATAACCAATGAATAAATAAATAAAACATGTCCCTGTTGCTTTTTTTTTTTTTTTTTTTCTTTTCCTCTTTCTGCTGCTCTTTTTGATCTCTGATTGTCATGTGAAGCAGAGAAGAAAAGAATCCGCGAGTGACCCGCTCTATTAATGGAGAATTATGCCGTCAGTCAAGTCGGGCTCAGGCTCAGATATGTCCGTTGTTGCCTCTCAACATGGTCATTTGTTGCAAAATCCCATTTAAATATAATATGCGGGGCCATATTTAATGGAAGTAGGAGGCCATCAGTCACAGAAGAGGCTGCTGTCACTTCCCTTTTCAACGGGGCGTACTGGTCACTTCATCCCTCCCCTCGTTTTAGGGATGGCCGACTTCATGGCCAGTCTCGTCCTTGTCCTCGCCGACGCCCCGTATTGACCTCGGCATCACGCGCCGCTCCCCTTACTTAGCCGATACATCCTGATTGGGCAGGAGGTTCACCAGGAGGGCATTGCGGGTTTTAGGCCCCCAATCTAACCGGACTTATCTGCAAGCCATCAGGGTCACTGACCATGTGACTGCACTGGAACATGAGCTCTGTGTTGCGTTTAAGGCCATACTTTTGAAAGTAACTTTCTATTTAGCTCTAATTTTGCTACCTGCGATGATAGAAATGAGTTGTCTCGGTGTCCAATCTGAGAAGATATGATACCAGTGAACAGTATTGGCATCTAGTTTACCATGATACTTGTAATTGTCATTAAAGCACTAGGAGAGAGGGATACAGTTGTAGGAGAGAAGAGAAAGGGAGTAAAAAGTCCATGAAAATGTGGAAATCAGCGTTTTTAAACATTTCCGCTTCAAATGTCACTTCTGTGTTTTTTTAATGAAATATATACTGTATGTACAGTACAGGCTAAAAGTTCTCAATGGGTTTTCTTTATTTTCATGACTATTTACATTGTAGATTGTCACTGAAGGCATCAAAACTATGAATGAACACATGTGGAGTTATGTACTTAACAAAAAAAAAGGGTGAAATAACTGAAAACATGTTTTATATTCTAGTTTCTTCAAAATTAGCCACCCTTTGCTCTGATAACTGCTTTGCACACTCTTGGCATTCTCCCGATGAGCTTCAAGCACACCTGTGAAGTGAAAACCACTTCAGGTGACCACCTCTTGAAGCTCATCATCGAGGAATGCCGAGAGTGTGCGAAAAAGTCATCAGAGCAAAGGGTGGCTATTTTGAAGAAACTAGAATATAAAACATGTTTTCAGTTATTTCACCTTTTTTTTGTTAAGTACATAACTCCACATGTGTTCATTCATAGTTTTGATGCCTTCAGTGACAATCTACAATGTAAATAGTCTCATTGAATGAGAAGATATGTCCAAACTTTTGGCCTGTACTGTGTCTCTGTGTGTATATATATATATATATATATATATATATATATATATATATATATATATATATATATATATATATATATATATATATATATATATATATATATATACACACATATATATATATATATATATATATATATATATATATATATACACACATATATATATATATATATATATATATATATATATATATATATATATATATATATATATATATATATATATATATATATACATACATATGTATATATACATATATATATACATATGTATATATACATATATATATATACACATATATATATACATATGTATATATACATATATATATATATATATACACTACCGTTCAAAAGTTTGGGGTCACCCAAACAATTTTGTGGAATAGCCTTCATTTCTAAGAACAAGAATAGACTGTCGCGTTTCAGATGAAAGTTCTCTTTTTCTGGCCATTTTGAGCGTTTAATTGACCCCACAAATGTGATGCTCCAGAAACTCAATCTGCTCAAAGGAAGGTCAGTTTTGTAGCTTCTGTAATTAGCTAAACTGTTTTCAGATGTGTGAACATGACTGCACAAGGGTTTTCTAATCATCAATTAGCCTCCTGAGCCAATGAGCAAACACATTGTACCATTAGAACACTGGAGTGATAGTTGCTGGAAATGGGCCTCTATACAACTATGTAGATATTGCACCAAAAACCAGACATTTGCAGCTAGAATAGTCATTTACCACATTAGCAATGTATAGAGTGTATTTCTTTAAAGTTAAGACTAGTTTAAAGTTATCTTCATTGAAAAGTACAGTGCTTTTCCTTCAAAAATAAGGACAATTTAATGTGACCCCAAACTTTTGAACGGTAGTGTATATATATATATATAAATTAGGGCTGTGAATCTTTGGGTGTCCCACAATTCGATTCAATATCGATTCTTGGGGTCACGATTCGATTCAAAATCAATTTTTTTTTCAATTCAACACGATTCTCGATTCAAAAGCGATTTTTTCCCAATTCAAAACGATTCTCTATTCATTCAATACATAGATTTCAGCAGGATCTACCCCAGTCTGCTGACATGCAAGCAGGGTAGTAGATTTTTGTAAAAAGCTTTTATAATTGTAAAGGACAATGTTTTATCAACTGATTGCAATAATGTAAATTTGTTTTAACTATTAAATGGACCAAAAATATGACTTATTTTATCTTTGTGAAAATATTGGACACAGTGTGTTAAGCTTATGAGATGCGATGCAAGTGTAAGCCACTGTAACACTATTGTTCTTTTTTTAATTTTTATAAATGTCTAATAATAACGTCAATGAGGGATTTTTAATCACTGCTATGTTGAAATTGTAACTAATACTGATACTGTTGTTGATAATATTCATTTTTGTTTCACTACTTTTGGTTTGTTCTGTGTCGTGTTTGTGTCTCCTCTCAACTGCTCTGTTTATTGCAGTTCTGAGTGTTGCTGGGTCGGGTTTGGTTTTGGAATTGGATTGCATTGTTATGGTATTGCTGTGTATTGTTTTGTTGGATTGATAAAAATAAAAAGATAAATTAATTAATTAATACAAATATTTTAAAAATCGATTTTTTTAAAAATGAGAATCGCGATTCGAATTCGAATCGATTTTTTCCCACACCCCTAATATATATACATATAAAGTACTATCTATATATATATATATATATATATATATATATATATATATATATATATATATATATATATATATATATATATATATATATATATATATATATATATATATATATATATATATATATATGTATATATATATATATATATGTATCATCATCGGCATCCTTCCATGGGGTAGATCCAAAAATGGGGGGTGGGTCTCACTGCGAGATGGCCCCTGGCACCCGTTTCTTTCGCCAATCGGATGGGCTTAGAACCGGTATCTGCTTGAGTGACCTCTCCAGTGGATCTACACGGCCTGAGCATGGAACTATGGCGGGCAAGCTGTTGTCCAGGCAGCAAGCCCCCCCCCTCTCCGCATGGCTGGTGGATCCAAGGGAGCGACGAGTGTCGATACAACTCGGCACCAGCGACGCCGCAGGAGTTGCCGGAATGACGCTACAACGTCAAACCGCCTTCAGGACTCCGGCTCCTGATTTTCTGTCGGGGTTTACTCCCTTAGCCTTACCCTCGAGTGGGTTGACCGCAAGGCAGCGGTGGTTTTGAGATTGGAGATTTTCTTTTCCTAGATGGGCTGCCTTACCAGGTTTACGAGCCCCATCTGCCCGAATGTGGCAGGTAGCACGGGGGTACATCTTACCCGTGGCGGTATAAGCCCGACCTGACTGATATACGTATGTATATATATATATATATATATATATATATATATATATATATATATATATATATATATATATTTATATATTTATATATTTATATATATATATATATATATATATATATATATATATATATATATATATATATATATATAAGGTAAAGTTCTTACTTATATATGTTAGCAAACTCGCCATGAAAGCGCTGTAGTGAGTTTACATTATTCACCCAAGGAACTTTAGTTATTAGAGAGTTCTGGTCAGACGTTTTTTCACATTTCCGGGGTTGTTGTTGCACTAGTGAGCCACGGATGAGGAGATGCTGCTCCATTATTGATTGAAGTAAAGTCTGAATGTCATTAAAACAGTTAGCTCCATCTTTTGACACTTGTTTCGTGGCTACTTTTGAACAGTGATCTGACGCCAATCCTGTCTGTGCAAAGTTTGGTTTTGGGTTGAGTTGTAAAGTTGTTTGTCGGCCGGCTGGGAGGATCTTTCATTTGGAAAGCGTCACAGAGCTAACTTGAATTAAATTAGCGTTTAGTGCTTAAAGTCCTGTATGGCCACCGCTTGTTCCTGGAATTAGACGTCTTTCCCGTGGATAAAGAGGCCTCGCGGTGATATTATTCACTCAAAAAGTCTTCGGGATAATGAGCTTAGGTTTTAAGAGCAGCAGGCGTTACTGGAGGAAAGACAGAAGAACTCCCGGGAAACGACTTCTTAAATCCTCATCTCTTTTATGTCAGAACTTTTTTTGCTCACACTGGAAGCACCAAGACAAGGATGGAGGCACAGACAATTTTTTTTTTTTTTTTTTTTTTTTGTAAATGGAACATAAGCAATTTATCACACTTCTGTGTTGAAGGCCTTGTAGTTTTAAATAGAAAGTGACAGCGAGTCTCGCAGGAGATGTATTCACGGTACTTATTTTGGGATTCAACACAACAATATGAGAGAAAACTTCCAGTTGAGTGTGCTGAAACAGTGATATTGTAGATATTATAGCGTCAGGAGTTCAGTGCAAAAGCTTTAGCGTGGCTTCTAACGCGAGCAGGCAAGAAGTAGTCGGTTATACTGTTCAAAACGTAGTGGCCTTGTGTAGTTGTACTTGAACTCAGTCAAATGTGTTGCCTTTCAACAATTTCAAAACAAACTAATACCAAGGGGAACTTCTGCCGATGAACACATGATTGTATGAGCGTCAGACTTTAAGTTGTTGGGATTTCTTTTGGAAGTGAAGAAAAAATCAACAAAAAAAACACAAAATCCGAAGGAAACGCAAAGCATTATTTTCAGCAAGTTAATATCCCAGCGACACTGGGAGTGCTACTGGCTTCTCAGCATGCCTTGCAAGTGGTACAGTTATATAAATATAGTTGTATATTAGGGGTGCACAAAAATCAATTTCATCAAAAATCTATTAAAAAAAATGGTTTTGTTGGTGTGCGAAATGTGTGTATGTATATGTGTACATGTATATATGTATGTGTGTGAATGTGTGTGTATATATGTATGTGTGTATATATATATATATATATATATATATATATATATATATATATATATATACACACACACAAACCCCGTTTCCAT